>NC_058082.1:357197610-357498073 GCF_014858855.1 Bufo gargarizans | reverse complement strand
AGCAACGAAAAAGCCCAAGACTGAGCGTCACCTTTTAGCAAAGAAATTATTATACCTACTGTTTGACTCTCGTCCCCAGAAGAGCGTGGACACAGTTTAAAATTTAATTTGCATGACTCCCTGAACCGACTAAAATTGTCACTTCCCCCGGAAAATCTGTCCGGAAGAGCCACCTTGAGGGCAGACCTGGTTCCTGCTGTCAGAACCAACCGCCTGTGGTCTCTGGATCTGTCAGTCGGTCGTATGGAGGTCAGCTACCTCTAGAGACAACCCCTGAAGTTGTCCGACCAGTGCCGAAATAGGATCCATTGCCGCAGTGACACAAATAAAATGGATATTATTTGGCGGTTGATAATGTTATGAATAATGGGAAGAAGAGGGACACCAGAAAGACAACAGAAGGGAGAGGACAAAGAACTAGGCCTTAAGGCTAGGGAGAAGGGGAAGGTCACCTCCTAGGAAACCCCTAGATCTAGCCCTGACTCCTGTCAGTATGTATAGACCCTAAAGGTGGGAAAATACATATGCCGGAACCTAAACCCTAGGAGCCCTGAGATGCCCTAAAGGTAGTGAAAGGTAATAAGACTACTGGTTCCTTCCCAAGTTAATGAACCAGCGTCTCCCTTAGGCCTAGTAACAACAAGCACAAGCGAACAACCAAATACAAGAGCAGTCCAACTTATCTTATTGAAAATCGATGAGCAGGAACACAAGCAAGGTCCACACACCAACTCCTGCAAATCCAAGCAGAGAATTTCAACCGCATGGTATGAAAAGTGAAACCAAACTAAATAGAGAAGCAGTAGTAACAGCCAGCTGCACCTGACAAGAGGTGTGGTCATTAACAAACAGAAACACTGAGAATCAAGAGACTGTCAGTCAACCTCACGTAGAGTCATCTTTCTAGTAGCTCTATAAAGTTGTTTTCAGAGTGTTGATTACTGATGCCCTATCCTATGGATAGGTCATCAGTATCTGATTGGTGGGGGTCCAACCCCTGGGATCCCCGCACATCAGCTGTTCAAGAAGGCATTTGCATTCACACCCCTTCTCTCTGCTCACTAAACACAATGCCGTACATAGTATAGCGGTTGTGCTTGGTTTTGCAGTTCAGTCACATTCAATTCTATGCGGCTGAGCTGTTCTTTGACTGATGAACGTGTTGGACCCCCACCAATCAGATACTGATGACTTATCCTCTGGATAAATCATCAGTAAAAGAAAACTCTCGGAAAACCCCTTTGTAGTGGTGAAACCCTCTCCAAGATGACACTGGAAGCTGGGTAAGAAAGAAGAAAGAGAGTGTCCATGGAGTAGGCGGAAAAGTGCCTGTTGTAGGAGCAGTCTTGAAGAAATTGTGGGTAAGGGGGGTTAAAAGTAGCTGTCCTGGCCATGTTAGTGGGGTGGTGCCTCGTGTGTTACAGGTCCTGGTCCCATGTTGCTGTTGGAGATGGGCTGTGTGCCAGTAATTCATTGAACCATTCATATATTCCAGGCATGCTCAACCTGCGGCCCTCCAGCTGTTGTAAAACTACAACTTCCACAATGCCCTGCTGTAGGCTGATAGCTGTAGGCTGTTTAAGCATGCTGGGAGTTGTAGTTTTGCAACAGCTGGAGGGCCGCAGGTTGAGCATGCCTGGTATATTCTATATTTGGTTATATGCTCCCATCTAGTGGCCTTTTTTGGTATTGCACTCGTTTTCTTGTTCGTGATATCTGTGATTGATTAATTTCCTTGCTCCACCTCTTCTTCTGTGTACCTCACTTCCTGTTTCTTCATTCTGCTCCAGACATATGCATAGGTACTGTACACATGTATTCTCATGTACGCTTACAAAAGCATCATCTTTTGACCAGAATCCATTTGTTCTGCTGTACTCTTTTATCTAGCTTACAGAATAAAGCAACTTACACGGATAAACTCGGTGTTGGTGAGTTTAAGCTATCTGATAAGGATTGTCCGCAGTGATTACCGTATCTGCTTATACATGCTAGGCATAGAGGTCTCACTAGGGATAAATCGCTATTGCAAAAATCGGAGTCAGAATAGCCTGAGTGTCCATGCGTGTAGGTGCCTGCTATAGAACATCCCAAAGAATTTGTGGGTAATTGGACCATGTTGCTGGGTGCTGCCTTGCCATGTGTTATGTCTCTTGGTCCCATGCTGCTGTTAGACCGAGTGTCAGTGCATAGAGGTGCCTGCTGTGGAAGCTGTCCTGTGGGTAAGGGGGAGGAGGGGGGGGGGGGGGGGTTAAAGGGACCTGTCCTGTCAGCCATAACAGCAGCACCTGACATTCAAAAAGCACCCTTCTTTAACCCTTATGGTAGCTGTGGAAAATGACCAATTTTTCATTATTAGTAGAGATGAGTGAATCGAAATTGACGAAGTGGAATTCGATCCGAATTTCAGGAAAAATTCAATTCGCACCAAATCCGAATTTCCTCAAGCTTTGTGGTAACAAATCAAATTTTTCCTAAAATGGCTGCTGCACGTGTGAGGACATGGAGCAAGGAACTCTGGGAACACGGGATCACCCATAATGCCATGCATGCAGCCAATCAGCAGCCAGCCCTAAGATGACACATCCCTATAAATAGCCTCAGCCATCTTGGATTCTGCAATTTTTCAGTATATTTAATGCAGGGAGAGGGGTCAGCAAGCGCTAGGGACAGTGCTAGGAAAGACTTCATTGTGCTAAAAAAAACTATTTACAAGTTCAGGGAAAGATTATTCAAGGTATAGGGAAAGGATAGGGAGAAATCATTCATGTAGAACAGGGTTCAGTAGGGGAGGGTTACAGCCTGGGTATTAGGAACAATCCTATTACACCTTGCTGCACTGACTGGGGATCCAAATTGCCATTATACAGCTCTGTAATTCCAGCAAACTGTTCTTGTGGCCTCCTGATGCTGCTGCTGCCACCTCCACACTCTGTCATTGTGCCACTCTGTGGTTTCCTGATGCTCCCGCCACATCTATACTCTGTCATTGTGCCAATCTGTGGCCTCCTGATGCTGCTGCCATCTCCACACTGTCATTGTGCCACTCTGTGGCCTCCTGATGCTGTCGCCACCTCCAGATTCTGTCATTGGGCCACTCATTGGGCCACTCTGTGGTCTCCTCATGCTGTTCCCACCCTCCCCATTTCACCGCTATTTTACCTTTTGGCCTGGCTGACATCATCATTTATTTGACCCTTCTTCTGATCTGTCAGAAGGAAGAAAAAATGAGATGCACAACGGATCCTGTCTGTGTAGCAGCTGTAAGGCCTGTATGGTCCCATCAGAATTGGCTTATGATTTGGTAGCCAAAAGCAGGAGTGGGTACAAAACACAGAAGACATGCAAATATTCAATTCGCGTGTCATCTCTGTTTTGCATCGACTGTTTTTTTGGCGCTAGCAATACTGATGGATTATTGAGCAAATGCTGACCGAGTGAAGGCAGCTGCTCAACAGACAGGATATGTTTTTTGGGGGTTATTGTTCTGACGGATCAGAGGAAGGGCAAAATAATAAGTGATGTCCACACAAACTTACTACTGCCACCCTCTCCACTCTGTCGAGGGGCTCTACTTGTATAAGCGTTTAATAGAACAGGTTCTGTAGACATCTATGTGGAATCTGCTGACGATGGTGTAAAAGGAGTGCTCTTCTTCTTCACACTAACATCAACCTGTAAGGCTGGGTTCCTAGTTATTTGGCCAGTTTTGGCCCTGTGACTGTCTAAATAAGTAAAGTGAGCAAGGATTCTAAGAGCGACGCCTGTCATCTGTATGTCATACGGACTCGCAGTATTATTTCACTACAAAAGCAGACTCCCTATGCGTGTTACTGCAAGGCACAGTGTTCCACACCACTATAAAGACTCTGTGCAGCCAGGAGATAGACTTTTTTACTCTATTCGCTGCAAATAAATTTGGATCGAACAGAATTTTTTAAAAAAAAATCGATGAACCGGCCGAATTGAATTTTTGAGAAATTCGCTCATCTCTAATTATTAGCTAGAAAGTGCCAAAAGTCTCTCAGTATACATTAACCCTTTTCACAGTGCTATGCAAACACAGTGCAAATGAACAGGATATATATCACAACTTACATAAAACGCAGTTAAACAGTATAAGTCAGTGCATGTTAACCCCTTAAAAGTGAAATAAAGTAGTTGATGACTTTGCATAGGGGAAACAGAGGTGAATGTCCACGAATGTCCAGACTTAAAAGTATTCCTGGTCCAAGGTACTACACATGTGAAGTAAAATGGCACTGAACGATGTTTTACTGGATTCGTCCAAAACTAACCTAAAATGGTTCAGCAGGGTCCTCTTCTGGACAAAATTTTGAACCTTTCTAACACGCAGACAAAAAAAAGTGCTTCTTTAAATAAAGCAACAAGAAATATGTAAATATGAATGCAAATAATATTAAAACTGCCTTCCTCTGTATGACATAAGAGCTGAGTTTTCCTTCCGTACCCCTAGAGATAGAAAAAGAGAGGAATGTAGTGACTCCAGCTAAATTCTCACATAAAACAGCAGGGACGCAAACTAGAATTACATAGCTGTAACTTTTACTCTACTGAATCACAGATGCAGCTACCACAATCCAGGACTAATATTTCTCTTAAAGGCACTAGCACCTGTGATGCTGCGAGATATAAGATAATTGGCTTCCTATGGAATTGGCTCCATGGGGTGTATATGCATGCCTGAAATGGCAAATTAGATGATAAGCTTTAGAGAGGACAGGGACTGATGAAAGCACAGTGCTATATAAATAACAAGAAAGGCACCTTTCACATAATGTTTTTGAATGTACAACTTTTTTCTTGGTCAGAAAAACAAAGTATGTCTGCCTCCACTGTATGCCAAAAACACTTACAATACACAAATAATATATCACAGTAAGGGCCCATGCTCATTTTGAGCCGGTTGAATGTGGACCCGTTGACTTCAACGGGGCCACAAAAGATGCGGACATCCCACCGCAAAATGTGGGACGCACATGGCCAGTTCCGCAAAACAGGCTATGTTTGGGGGCATGAACCCTAAGAAAGTAAAAAATGTATACCATAATGGATGTTTTTATGCAGTGTTCAGTAAAATGGCAGTCCACACAAGGGGGGCTCACAGGTTCTGCCTTTCCAGTGGTGCACCGCTAATTACCGTCTCTTTCGCTTTATAAGATGCTTTGCTTCTTATAAAGCGAACACTAGTGAACGCTGATACAGGAATCGGAACTGAGGTCCTATATGGGTTCTATTCTGAGGTCTAATATGGGGGTCTGAGGATCTGATATGGTGGTCTGAGGATCTGATAGGGCGTTCTGATCTGAAATCTGATATGGGGGTCTGATCTGAGATCTGATATCGGGGCCTCATTTGAGGTCTGATATGGAGGTCTGATGGGGGTCTCATCTGATTTTTCATATGGGGGTCTGAGGATCTGATATGAGGGTCTGAGGATCTGATATGGGGGTTTGATTTGAGAATCTGATATGGTGGTCTGATCTGAGGTCTGATATGGGGGTCAAATCTGAGTATCTGATATGGGGGTCTGATCTGAGGATCTGATATGGGGGTGTGATTTGAGGTCTGATATGGGGGTCTGATCTGTGGTGTGATATGGGGGTCTGAGTGAGGATCTGATATGGGGGTCTGATCTGAAAAGTAATGGGTTATTTTTTGTACTGGCACACAATAAAAGGGTGTATTTTTTTGTACTGATGCACATTATAAGAGAGCATTTTTGGTACTGGCACACATTATAAGGAGAATTATTACTACTGGAGCACTAAGGGGAATATGATTATTAGTATGGGCACAATGAAGGCATTAATACTATTGGGGTCACTGTTAACACTAAGTGCACTCTGGCAGATAATTATTTCTATCGATGGGACTTTGTGGAGCACTATTACTGTGGGAGACACCCTGGCACAGTATCAGTTTAGCACAATTATTTTTGGGGGACATTATGTGTACAATATTATTGTCAGGGACACTGTTTAGGGCATTGCGTTCCAGTAATTATTGAAGGTGGCATTATCTGTGTGGTACTAGTATTTTAAGGGGGATTATCTGTTTCTGCAGTATAGTATTGGGGAGCACAGTGGCTACAGTATTGGGGTGCCAGGATGGGGTGCTCAGAAGGTGGGAAGACAATTGAAAAGTAGGAAACTAAGATGTCTGTTTGTCAAACTGCATTGGCAAGAGATGACTGAAATAAATCATCATGGCCGTCTGGTCTAAATGAAAAAGATGAGAAAAGAGAACGTCTACATCAGAGAAAACATCACTGGATTAAGAGGCATATATTACCCGGTATGTTTTGTAGAGCTGTATGTAATGTTTTCCAAGTATGGGGTTAGGTTGAAAATTTGGCATGGAGAGGGGACCGTTTCGATTTTTGTCTCAGATAGCAGAAAGGCTAGGTGCACCCCTGCCCCTTGCCACGAAGCACTGATCGAAGTGTGTGTGTGTAGGGGGGAAGCTGAACTTACCAGGGCCCATGTATGCCTCTGGGTGCGGATTCACACAAACAATTGACATGCTGCAGATTTTTAAAATGTTCAAATCCTCACGGCAAGTCAGTTTTTGCACATAAAAACTACACAAAGTGTATTTGAGATTTGTCAAATTTCATTCATTTTGCTGGTATTGGATTATGCTGTGGTTTTTCTGCTTCGACATTTGCATTTAAAAAAACAAGCGTAATCCGCAAAGTGTGCTGTTACATCAGTTATTTATGTAAGTTTCCAACCCTACTGGCCACCAGTGAGGAATAAAGTGAATGTCATACACACCCAAGAAGCTTGTAAAACACATTGGGGGTGATTTACAAAGACTGGCTTTTTTACGCTGGTCTTTGTTTTCCCCCTGCATTGCCCTAGGATTCAGATTATTTATGATGAAGAGTAAATTAGCCATTTTGCCAACATTTAACCCGGGAGGGAGGTTATTTAAAAGGAGAGAACTACAACTGTCAGTGTGTCCAGGCCAATGTGATACCAGAGGATATTACACGGTGGAGGAATAAGAGAAGACTACAACTCCTAGCATGTCCAGTCTGTTATCAGATGATATCAGAAACATTACAAGGGGAGGTATAAGAAGAGAGAACTACAACTCCCAGCATAGACATTATGTGATATCAGAGGACATTGCAGGGAGACGGTATAGGAGGAAAAAACTACAACTCCCAGCACTTCCCTGGCTCATCAGAGGTCATACTCCACCACTTCTGCTCTTCATTGCTGTTCTCCGTCACCTCTTGACATCATCATAGGTCCTTTAGTTCTTAAATAGTAGTATAGGAAATAGCTCACCCACTCACAGCCACTAAGAGGTGCTCTAGTCTAAAAGTGATTCACCCTTCACGGTTACAAGAAAATATATAGTACTGGAAAACTGGCACTCTCAACACATGGAATCGTATGGTTTAAATGCAGATCACACAGTTTATTAATAGATAAAAGAATAAAAGACTAAAAGTATGTTAATATAAACAATAGCAATGGATAGCTTATTGAGGTTGGTTTTTCACAGTATAGTACTGATGATGGCGTAATATCATAAACCGTATGTTTAAATGCCCTATGTCAAAGATCAATCCTTGTATTGGTCTAATATTACTACAAAAAAGACCACAAATATACACAATTAAATACCTATAAAAGAAAAAATAGAAAAAATAGAAAGGGGAATGGAAAAGTCCTCCTTCTTCTTATCCTTAGCGAGGAACAATGTCCGCTGAGATGAAATCAATAGTCCAGTTATAGTGGGCTTTAGATATAGTTGTTTCTTTCTTATGCAGGCTTTATTTTGCAATTGACAGTTTGGATTTGTCTGATGATAACCCACTATGTGGGCTTACCTTTCCTTAGTGCTGGTCGGTCACTCAGATTGTTCGGGGCCCTTTAGTTCTTGTTATAGTCATTGGTGCTGTGTCTGGAGATCTTTTCTTGTTCTCTGCCTTTAGCAGCCATTAACATTAGCCACAGTACCTTCACGTTTATGTCAGTCTGGTTTGCACACCAGGCACTTATTTGCCTTCTCCACGTACTCCTCCATGGACATCCTCCCATTCCTAACAGAAGCAGGGCAGAGTGTCACTCTCCCTTCCTCCTATCATATGTGTAAAGTGAGTGAAGTATTGCTGTTACAGACAATGGTTGTCGAACCACTGTGCCAACTAACCGGTTTGGTATTGGGCTAGATCAGTGGTCGGCAAAGTGTGGCTCGCGAGCCACAAGCGGCTCTTTAGACCCTTCAATGCGGCTCTTTGGTGCAGGCTCCCACGCAGTAGCATACATACAGGGGTCGCAGTTGCGACCGAGCTCGGCACTCCAGGAGCCCGGGGCCCGGCCATCTGTGGACCCCCCTGGCCCCTGCAGTCAGTGTTCCCTTACGTCTAAGTGGCGCGGGTAGGCGGCCGCGCAGCCATATCGCGCCGCTCAAGCTGCTTGGAAAATGTCCGTCATGCGCCTCCTGCCCGTCTGTCTGCTCCTTCCACTTTATGAATGAAGCAGGCAGGCGGGCAGGAAGCGCATGACGGAGGGAGAGATGTCACACTGCGCACAGCAGCAGAAGGGCGGGCAGCGGCACTCTAGTTCGGCTGCCCACTGCCGGCCATGTGAGGAGTGGTGGATTGGTGAAGAGGCCGCCGCTCAGGATACTTGGAGCGAAATGTCCTGCAGCAGAAAGGTAGGAGCTGCCCCCGGTGTGTGCACAGCGCTGGGCACTGCATCGGCCCCGCCACAAGTGTCCCTGCCTCCTCCCTTCCCCCCACTAGAAGGCACTTATGGGGGATATCTGTGGAGGGCACTTATGGGGGATATCTGTGGAGGGCACTTATGGGGGATATCTGTGGAGGGCACTTATGGGGGATATCTGTGGATGACGCACTTATCCCCCATAAGCGCCCTCCACAGATATCCCCCATAAGTGCGTCATCCACAGATATCCCCCATAAGTGCGTCTTCCACAGATATCCCCCATAAGTGCATCATCCCCAGATATCCCCCATAAGTGCGTCATCCACAGATATCCCCCCTAAAAAAAGTGCGTCATCCACAGATATCCCCCATAACAGTACGTCATCCACAGATCCACCATAACAGTGCGTCATCCACAGATATCCCCCATAACAGTGCGTCATCCACAGATCGCAGTACGGAAAGATTGCCATCCAAAATCGGCCTGTCCCGCAGTATGTAAAAACACACTCTGGGCTCATGCCCACGAATGTAAGGGCGCCGTGCCTGTGCTGCGGACCGCAAATAGCGGTCCACAATGCACGGACATAGACCATAGGGCAGCTGCATGAGGATCGTGGACCCATTCACTTGAATGGGGTTTGCGATCCGCATCCGACTGCCCTCACTGCAAAAAAGTAGCGCATGCTGAAGTGAATGGGTCCAGGATCCGGGATATGAGTGCTACAGTGTGCTTCCGTGGTGCTTCTGGCTGTGCCTCCGCACTGCAAAAAAGTAGTGCGTGCGCTACTTTTTTGCGGTGTGGAGGCACAGCCAGAAGTACCACGGAAGCACTCTGTAGCATTCATATCCCGGATCCTGGACCCATTGAAGTGAATGGGTCCATGATGCGGGCTGCACACGGCCAGTGCCCGTGTACTGCGGACCCGCCGTATGCGGCCTGCAATATGGCAACAGCGGGCACACGGTCGTGTGCATGAGCCCTAATAGTCCTCACTGGTACTGTTGATGCAATATTTTAGGTTTTAAAAATTTGTCTCTCGAAAGAAATTTCAATCGTGGTTTTGGCGATATTTGGCTCAGTTGACAAAAAAGTTTGCCCACCACTGGGCTAGATCTAAGGGTGCTATTCTGGAGGTTCCCTGGCATTCACCCATTAACCTCTATAAAGGTATATGGACTTCATTGCAGGGGAGCCACCAGGCAGCTACCTCTTGGAATATTCTCAGTAAAGCTGCCAGCTAACCTACAAAGGCGAGAAACACTAGTGCAAAGCAGCAGATGCACAGACAAGACACTAAATCAGAACCAGGCAGAACACAGGTGAATCCAAGTTAAAAACAGGTACAGGAAATGAGACAAAACATGGAGCGCAGGCAGACAGAACAATCAGGAACCCAGACAAACAGATTACAAGAGCCAGGCATACATACTACAGGAACTTGTACAGACATATTGGATACTGGTCGACAGAGGTCAAGATGTCTAGGTGGAATGAAGCATCAAATGCTTACACTGTCGCTTCAGGTAATGGCAAACAAAGCTCCAACATATGATGCAGACAGAATCTAGCAGATTTAAGCAAAGCATGTTGCTCAATCAGGGCATGTTCCTCCCCTCTTGGTAGTAGGTCTGTCCTACTTCCTGCCAGGAGGTGGAGCTCCGTCTTCAGGGAACTTTAATTAGTGTTCCTGGGAGATTTTCACTCCAGGAGGATTGTCAGAATCAAGAACACTGCTTTAAAAAGCTTCAGTGTGCCTAGAAAGCAGAGTGATAAGCAAAATCACCACTTTACAAACCCTGCTGCAGGTGAAGGACTATGGGTCAGACACCCATCACCTAGACTTCTCCCAGGCCAGTTAAACACCAGGCCTGTGTCATACTGTGGACATATACAGTATATTAACAAGTGCCTGCAAGTACCATTTGACTGTCACTTAACTAGCCACCATACCTCATCACCTGGTGACCAAAACTGCACTTTGTACCTACTACTGTTGGACTTTTATCTTTTTGCTTCTGGCCTGTTTCTTCAAACCACCTTTCCACTGCACCGATCCCCAGGGAGCAATGGCCTGAGGCAGTACACCATGACACAACACCTCATCATTGCTACTACCACTTCCATCCTCTGGACTGGCTCCTCGGGGTCTTGCTGCCAATCAATAGCATACATTCTGTTGCAAATGCGCTGTGTCAACATAGCAAGCATTATTAGTGAATGTGTTGTGCTGCAATAACAGCATTTATATACCAGTTCAGTTAACACGCTGTATTGCATCAAGATACTGTGCATTGTTAGTGAATGTGTTGTGATGCAATAACAGCATTTATATATATATATATATATATATATATATATATGTGTTTTAGTTAATGCATTGGATTACATCAAGATAATGGTATTATTAGTGAATGTGTTGTACTTTAATAACTACATTAATATAGACTTTTCATTCCACATATTTTATTATCATTGTACATGCCAGTGTGGAGTGTGTTTGTAGAAGAGGAGAGAGGTTTATTTGGAGTTCTGTTGTCACCAACTTACCTGTCCGGGCTTAAGCCCTGGAAACACAAGTGAATCCATAGCAATGGGGTACTTGCTCTGTTTCTCCCTGCATCGCATGAACGCTGGGGGAGATTTAGTGGTTTATTTGGCTTAGGTGTGTTGGTTTATAATGCAGGCTAAGTGACTGCTCAGCCTGCCTATCTGGGCTACTGTATTTTGGTCCAATGTGGCTCCAAATCCCTGGATCTGAACCTAATTAAAATCCAATTAAAAGATTAAAACCCCTACTGACAATACACTTTACTCCCTTGCTGTGTTCTTGGTTCCATTCTGTGCGTGGTGTTTTGCTATTTGTTTTGACATGGCTTGCCTTTGGCCACTCTCTGCCTCATGATTTGGTACTGTGACTCCCATTTGGTTCTGACTTCAGCTTGGCTATTTTTACTACCCTCTGTCTACTGATTTGGTTCTTTCCACCCGGTTCTGACACATTTATTTATGACCACGTTTTTGTGTTTTCTCATCTCTGAGTGTGTTTGTCTTGCACTAAGGAGAGCAGGGAATGTCGACCAGTTGCATCAATGACAGACCCTTACGCCTTCCTACATACCTCCCCCCTTTGTTCAACCCTGAGGGGGTGAACACACTCCAGACAGTGTACTCGGGACAGGGCATCCGCGTTTCCCTGTAAGTGGCCTGCCCTGTGTTCTACTGTGAACTTAAAGTTCTGCAGCGATAAGAGCCACCTGGTGACCCGAGCATTCCTCTCTTTGGCCTGGCTCATCCACTTGAGAGGGGAGTGATCAGTCACCAGACGGAACTTCCACCCCAACAGATAATAGTGGAGAGACTTGAGTGCCCACTTGATGGCCAGGCACTCTCTCTCGACTATACTGTACCGGGTCACCGCTGGAGTGAGCTTACGGCTGAGGAAGACAACGGGATGCTCCTCCCCGTTGACTTCCTGAGACAGCACCGCACCGAGGCCCACTTTGGAGGCATCAGTCTGTTCCACAAATTCCCTCTTGAAGTTGGGTGTTACCAAAACCGGGAACCCACACAGGGCCGACTTCAAAGCAGAGAAAGCCTCTTCCGCCTGGTCATTCCAGTGGACTATCACAGACTTCCGCCCCTTTAAGAGCCCTGTCAACGGAGCCGCGAAAGTAGCAAAATGGGGAACAAACCTCATGTAATACCCCACCATTCCCAGGAACGACTTTACTTGTCTAGAGGTGGCAGGTCGGGACGCCGTGTACAATGACATACCCAAGGTATTTAGTCTCCTCTAACCCTATCGCACATTTCTTTGGGTTAGCTGTTAGTCCCGCCTTTCGAAGGGAGTCCACTACGGCCTGTACTTTGGGCAGGTGACTTTCCCAGTCGGTACTGTGAATGATAATGTCGTCCAGGTAAGCTGAGGCATACCGCCGATGTGGACGAAGTACAATATCCATTAGACGTTGGAAAGTGGCGGGGGCACCATGCAGGCCAAAGGGTAACACTTTATACTGGTACAGCCCCTCTGGTGTGATGAAGGCAGTTTTCTCTTTGGCAGCCTCCGTCAAGGGTACCTGCCAGTACCCTTTGGTAAGGTCCAGAACAGAAAAATACCTGGCTTGACCTAATTTCTCAATTAGTTTTTCCACCCGAGACATTGGATATGCATTGAACTTTGATATCTCGTTCAATTTCCGAAAATCGTTACAAAATCGTAACGACCCATCTGGCTTGGGAATTAAGACTATAGGACTAGCCCACTCACTTTTAGCCTCCTCAATGACATCCAGCCGCAACATGAGTTGCACTTCCTCCAAGATGGCTTTTCGCCGAGCCTCGGGTACTCGGTATGGCTTTAACCAGATTTTTGCCTGAGGCTCAGTGACAATGTCATGTTGGATTATGGAAGTGCGTCCAGGGAGGTCTGAGAACACATCCGTGTTCCGACTAATGAACTCCCTGGTCTCCTGAGCTTGTTTAGAGGAGAGGCTGTCAGCAATTTTTATTGTGGCAACCGCTTCCCTTGCATCAGACTTAGGAGCCGAAATCTCTTGTCCAAGAAAGCCCGGCCGCGGACTGTCTTCCATACAGGTTTCCCTAAACCCTTCCAAGGTTTTAGCAAATTAACATGGTAAACCTGCTCCGGCTATCGCCTCCCCGGCTGGTGTATTTTGTAATTTACTTCTCCTATTTTTTCACGTACCTCGTAGGGCCCCTGCCACCTGGCTAGGAACTTACTGTCCACTGTCACCAGAACCAAAACCCGATAACCCGGGTTAAAGTTCCGGATCCGAGCCTGCCGATTATAGATCTGACTCTGGGCTCGCTGAGCGACCTCCATATGTTCCCTGACAAGAGGCAAAACGGTCTCTATCCGCTGTTGCATCTTGGTAACATATTCCAGGACACTTTTATGTGGAGTGGGTTGTTGTTCCCACGCCTCTTTGGCTACGTCCAACAAGCCACGAGGATGTCTGCCATATAGCAATTCGAAGGGCGAGAACCCAGTAGAGGCCTGGGGCACCTCTCGCACTGCGAACATGAGATAGAGCAGAAGAAGGTCCCAATCCTTTCCATCTTTGGTCACCACCCTTTTTAACATGGTTTTTAGAGTTTTATTAAACCTTTCCACCAGTCCACCCGTTTGTGAATGATACACGGACGTCCATAACTGTTTTAAAAGCAGCAACTTGCAGAGTTCCCTCATGACCTTGGACATAAAAGGGGTCCCCTGATCAGTTAGGACCTCTTTAGGTAGCCCCACTCGGGAGAACATATCCATTAGCTCTTTAGCTATAAGTTTCGCTGAAGTATGTCGCAGTGGCACTGCCTCCGGGTACCGAGTAGCGTAATCAAGGACAACCAAGATGTGTTGGTGTCCCCTAGTGGACTTTGGTACAGGACCTACTAGGTACATAGCGATTTGCTCAAACGGTACCTCAATGATCGGGAGGGGTACCAAGGGACTGCGAAAAAGGTGCTGGGGGCTAGTTGCCTGGCAGGTCGGGCAAGACTTACAGAACTCGTCCACCTCTTTAAACACACTGGGCCAGTAAAACCATTGTAGTATCCGGTCCTGTGTTTTCTGCATTCCCAGATGACCCCCGAGAACATGCTGGTGGGCTAACTCTAACACGAGTTTGCGATAAGCCTGGGGCACCACCAACTGTTCAATGGATTCACCTCGCAGCTGATTTACCCGATACAACATATCCTGATGAACCACAAAACGGGGGAACACTGATTCTGCCCCTGGTTGTTGTGGTTCACCATCTATTATTAGTACATTTTCCCAGGCTCGGGATAAGGTTGGATCCCGGTGTTGTGCGGTACCAAAATTATCCCCAGAGACATTGAGGTCTGCCAGCTCAGGCCCCAGCGGCAAGTCCTCCATGTCTCCCACCATTACACTTAGCGGGGTTGTTTCACCCTCTTCCACCAAAGTGGCGGTCACCCCTACCTCTGGCCCTTCGGACTCAGGTTCCCAGGGTTCGGGTCTCCCCCCTAAGCCGGGCCACTCTTCTAGGGTTACCCCTGTCTCATGTGTATCAGTCATTCTCGGAACAGGCCACAGTGCCGTGAAACCTGGAAAGTCTCTCCCTACTATTAGTTCATAGTGTAGGTTGGTTGCAACAGCCACCTCGTGGATCCACCTGCCAGAAACCGTAGACAGAGACACCATAGCCGTAGGGTAGTCTTTTAAGTCCCCATGTATACACATCACTCCGACCTTACGGCCGGTGTACTCAGCGGAGCGTGCCAGGGAAGCCCTTACCAGGGTCACCAGACTTCCTGAGTCCAACAAAGCCTCCGCTGGAGTGTCTCCTACCTCAACCTGGCACAGGTGGTTCAGAGACTCCGGAGCACCCACTGCACACAGTTTCCTGGCATATAATGATTGACGGAAACCATAGTTTGTGTCCATGGGTTCCCCCTGCCATGGCCAGTCTGCCCGAACATGGCCAGGCTCCCAACACCGCCAACAGATTATTGGAGCGGGGTCCACAGGTGTTACGTCCCGGGCGAGTTTGGTGGGCACCGGTTGCCGGGGTGGAGAGTTACGGGATCTGACTGCCCCCCTCCGAACAGAACCCCCCTGTAAGTTCTGGCATTCACGCCAGCCTCACTGCGCTTGCCCACTCCAAGCCACCAATTGTAGGGATTTCGCTCTGGTAGGCAGGGTAAGCGGACACAGTACAGAGGCAAGGACACGGTAGTAAAGCAAAAGTGAGTGTTTATTCTCACAACAAGGAAAAAAATAACACAAACACTTGGCAGAGTCCTGGTGTTAATTCACACCACAGGAATTTCTCAGGTTATTTCACATGGCCAAAGTCCACAGAACTCAAAACCAACACATCACCTGGAATTCACAGCAGGCTTTAGGGCGCCTGGCTTTCAGCTGGTGGCTCTCATGCAGCTCCCAGAGACACAGAGCCTTCACAGCTCCACTTTCACTCGGAGGAACATGAGCTGAGCTGCTGGCTGGGTTTTTAAACCCTAGCCCAAAACCTGGCCTGGATGTGGGAAACAGCCACCCACCCTGCTCTTTGGCTGCTCCCAATAAGAACCGGCCCGGATTGGCTTTTCAGCCACACTAAGAATAAACAGTGTCAGCGAGTACTAGCTGTGGCTGACACATAAAATAACTGGTTCTTATCTCACAGAGGCCAGGAACCTCGATGACACGTACCTTCCGTCAATGACAGACCCTTGCGCCTTCCTACAATATATATATATATATATATATATATGTATACAGTACAGACCAAAAGTTTGGACACACCTTCTCATTCAAAGAGTTTTTTTTATTTTCATGACTATGAAAATAGTAGATTCAGACTGAAGGCATCAAAACTATGAATTAACACATGTGGAGTTATATTCTTAACAAAAAAGTGTGAAACAACTGAAAATATGTCATATTCTAGGTTCTTCAAAGTAGCCACCTTTTGCTTTGATTACTGCTTTGCACACTCTTGGCATTCTCTTGATGAGCTTCAAGAGGTAGTCACCTGAAATGGTTTTCACTTCACAGGTGCGCCCTGTCAGGTTTAATAAGTGGGATTTATTGCCTTATAAATGGGGTTGGGACCATCAGTTGCATTGTGGAGAAGTCAGGTGGATACACAGCTGATAGTCCTACTGAATAGACTGTTAGAATTATGTATTATGACAAGAAAAAAGCAGCTAAGTAAAGAAAAAATGAGTGGCCATCTTTACCTTAAGAAATGAAGGTCAGTCAGTCTGAAAAATTGGGAAAACTTTGAAAGTGTCCCCAAGTGCAGTCACAAAAACCATCAAGCGCTACAAAGAAACTGGCTCACATGCGGACCGCCCCAGGAAAGGAAGACCAAGAGTCACCTCTGCTGCAGAGGATAAGTTCATCCGAGTCACCAGCCTCAGAAATCGCAGGTTAACAGCAGCTCAGATTAGAGACCAGGTCAATGCCATACAGAGTTCTAGCAGCAGACACATCTCTAGAACAACTGTTAAGAGGAGACTGTGTGAGTCAAGCCTTCATGGTAGAATATCTGCTAGGAAACTACTGCTAAGAACAGGCAACAAGCAGAAGAGACTTGTTTGGGCTAAAGAACACAAAGAATGGACATTAGACCAGTGAAAATCTGTGCTTTGGTCTGATGAGTCCAAATTTGAGATCTTTGGTTCCAACCACCGCGTCTTTGTGCGATGCAGAAAAGGTGAACGGATAGACTCTACATGCCTGGTTCCCACCGTGAAGCATGGAGGAGGAGGTGTGATGGTGTGGGGGTGCTTTACTGGTGACACTGTTGGGGATTTATTCAAAATTGAAGGCATACTGAACCAGAATGGCTACCACAGCATCTTGCAGCGGCATGCTATTCCATCCGGTTTGCGTTTAGTTGGACCATCATTTATTTTTTCAACAGGACAATGACCCCAAACACACCTCCAGGCTGTGTAAGGGCTATTTGACCATGAAGGAGAGTGATGGGGTGCTGCGCCAGATGACCTGGCCTCCACAGTCACCGGACCTGAACCCAATCGAGATAGTTTGGGGTGAGCTGGACCGCAGAGAGAAGGCAAAAGGGCCAACAAGTGCTAAGCATCTCTGGGAACTCCTTCAAGACTATTGGAAGACCATTTCAGGTGACTACCTCTTGTAGCTCATCAAGAGAATGCCAAGAGTGTGCAAAGCAGTAATCAAAGCAAAAGGTGGCTACTTTGAGGAACCTAGAATATGACATATTTTTAGTTGTTTCACACTTTTTTGTTATGTATATAATTCCACATGTGTTAATTCATAGTTTTGATGCCTTCAGTGTGAATCTACAATTTTCATAGTCATGAAAATAAAGAAAACTCTTTGAATGAGAAGGTGTGTCCAAACTTTTGGTCTGTACTGTATATGTATAATGGAAAAATCACCGACAGCAGCATCCATATGAAAAAGAGAAGGAAAAGGCGGGTGTAATGTCCAAGTATGGCAACAGGTGCTTACCCACTTGCATAGGATAAAAATCGGACTGCACTCCAAAAAGATCTTCAATGAGACAATGTGTTTTTATTCACCCATAAAGTGGCAAAGAGCGATGTTTCGGCTCATACATGAGCCTTTCTCAAGCCTCATGTATGAGCTGAAATGTCGCTCTTTGCCACTTTATGGGTGAATAAAAACACATTGACTCATTGAAGATCTTTTTGGAGTGTAGTCCGATTTTTATCCTATATATATATATATATATATATATATATATATAGTGCTGCCCATAATTATTCATACCCCTGGACAAATTTTGACTTAAAGTTACTTTTATTCAACCAGCAAGTAATTTTTTGACGGGAAATGTCTCCCAAAAGATAATGCAACGATGTACAAGAGGCATTATTGTGCAAAAAAAAAAGCTTTTATTTACATTTGAGCAAAAAATACAAGATGTTCCGCACTGTGGAAAATCTCAGAGGACGTGGTCGGAAGCCAAAAGTGACACCTGTGCTGGCCAGGAGGATAGTTAGAGAGGTGAAAAAGAATCACCACCAAGGCCATCCTGGTGAATCTGGGATCTGCTCGTGGCAATGTCTCAAGGCAGACAATCCAACGGACACTGCACACTGCTGGGTCCACGGATGCAGACCAAGGAGGACGCTACTTCTCCACATAAGGCACACAAAAGCTTGCTTGGCCTTTGCAAAAGCTCATCTGGACAAAGAAGAAGTCTTCTGGTCTTCTGTGTTATGGTCAAATGAAACGAAAATTTTATTGTTTGGTCACAATGATGTTTCCTTCATTTGGCGTAAAAAAGGAGAAGCCTTCAACCCAAAGAACACCATCCCCACTGTCAAACATGGTGGTGGGAACCTAATGCTTTGAGGGTGTTTTTCAGCCAATGGACCAGGGAACCTAATCACAGTAAATGGCACCATTAAAAAAGAGCAATACATAAGGATTCTTAACGACAACATCAGGCAGTCTGCAGAGAAACTTGACCTTGGGCAACAGTGGACATTTCAGCATGACAATGACCCAAAACACACAGCAAATGTAACATAGTAACATAGTACATAAGGCCGAAAAAAGACATTTGTCCATCCAGTTCGGCCTGTCATCCTGCAAGTTGATCCAGAGGAAGGCAAAAAACCCCTGTGAGGTAGAAGCCAATTTTCCTCACTTTAGGGGAATAAAAATTCCTTCCCGACTCCAATCAGGCAATCAGAATAAATCCCTGGATCAACGATATCTCTCTAGTAGCTATAGCCTGTAATATTATTACGCTCCAGAAATACATCCAGGCCCCTCTTGAATTCCTTTATTGTACTCACCATCACCACCTCCTCAGGCAGAGAGTTCCATAGTCTCACTGCTCTTACCGTAAAGAATCCTCTTCTATGTTTGTGTACAAACCTTCTTTCCTCTAGTCACAGAGGATGTCCCCTCGTCACAGTCACCGTCCTGGGAATAAATAGATGACGGGATAGATCTCTGTACTGACCCCTGATATATTTATACATATTAATTAGATCTCCTCTCAGACGTCTTTTTTCTAAAGTGAATAACCCTAATTTTGATAATCTTTCAGGGTACTGTAGTTGCCCCATTCCAGTTATTACTTTAGTTGCCCTCCTCTGGACCCTCTCCAGCTCTGCTATGTCTGCTTTGTTCACTGGAGCCCAGAACTGTACACAGTACTCCATGTGTGGTCTGACTAATGATTTGTAAAGTGGTAGGACTATGTTCTCATCACGGGCATCTATGCCCCTTTTGATGCAACCCATTATCTTATTTGCCTTGGCAGCAGCTGCCTGACACTGTTTTTTGCAGCTTAGTTTGCGGTTAATTAAAATTCCTAGATCTTTTTCCATGTCAGTGTTACCGAGTGTTTTACCATTTAATAAGTACGGGTGACTTGCATTATTCCTTCCCATGTGCATAACTTTACATTTGTCAGTGTTAAACCTCATCTGCCACTTATCTGCCCAAGCCTCCAATCTATCCAGATCCCTCTGTAGTAGTATACTGTCCTCTTCAGTGTTAATTACTTTACACAGTTTAGTGTCATCTGCAAAAATTGATATTTTACTATGCAAGCCTTCTACAAGATCATTAATAAATATATTGAAGAGAATAGGGCCCAATACTGACCCCTGAGGTACTCCACTAGTGACAGTGACCCAATCTGAGTATTTACCATTAATAACCACCCTCTGTTTTCTATCATTGAGCCAGTTACTTACCCACTTACAGACGTGAAGAACTGGTTAGCAGACAAAAACATTAATGTTTTGGAGAGGCCCAGCCAGAGTCCAGACGTGAATCCAATTGAGAATCTGTGGAGGGAGCTAAAGATCAGGGTGATGGCAAGAAGACCCTCCAACCTGAAAGATTTGGGGCTCATTGCTAAAGATGAATGGGCAAAAATACCTGTGGAGACATGCAAAAATCTGGTCTGCAATTATAGGAAGCGTTTGATTGCGTAATAGCCAATAAAGGCTTTTCTATTGATTATTGATAAGAGTATGAATAATTTTGGACTGGACACTTTTTGCTCAAATGTAAATAAAAGCTGAGAAAGTCTTATTATCTTTTGGGAGACACCTATGTCATTTCCCGTAAAAAATTACTTGCTGGTTGAATAAAAGTAACTTTAAGTCAAAATTTGCCAGGGGTATGAATAATTATGGGCAGCACTGTACATATATACAGGTCCTTCTCAAATAATTAGCATATTGTGATAAAGTTCATTATTTTCTGTAATGTACTGATAAACATTAGACTTTCATATATTTTAGATTCATTACACACCAACTGAAGTAGTTCAAGCCTTTTATTGTTTTAATATTGATGATTTTGGCATACAGCTCATGAAAACCCAAAATTCCTATCTAAAAAAATTTGCATATTTCATCTGACCAATAAAAGAAAAGTGTTTTTAATACAAAAAAAGTCAACCTTCAAATAATTATGTTCAGTTATGCACTCAATACTTGGTCGGGAATCCTTTTGCAGAAATGACTGCTTCAATGCTGCGTGGCATGGAGGCAATCAGCCTGTGGCACTGCTGAGGTGTTATGGAGGCCCAGGATGCTTCGATAGCGGCCTTAAGCTCATCCAGAGTGTTGGGTCTTGCGTCTCTCAACTTTCTCTTCCCAATATCCCACAGATTCTCTATGGGGTTCAGGTCAGGAGAGTTGGCAGGCCAATAGAGCACAGTGATACCATGGTCAGTAAACCATTTACCAGTGGTTTTGGCACTGTGAGCAGGTGCCAGGTTGTGCTGAAAAATGAAATCTTCATCTCCATAAAGCTTTTCAGCAGATGGAAGCATGAAGTGCTCCAAAATCTCCTGATAGCTAGCTGCATTGACCCTGCCCTTGATAAAACACAGTTGACCAACACCAGCAGCTGACATGGCACCCCAGACCATCACTGTCTGTGGGTACTTGACACTGGACTTCAGGCATTTTGGCATTTCCCTCTCCCCAGTCTTCCTTCAGACTCTGGCACCTTGATTTCCGAATGAAATGCAAAATTAGCTTTCATCCGAAAAAAGTACTTTGGACCACTGAGCAACAGTCCAGTGCTGCTTCTCTGTAGCCCAGGTCAGGCGCTTCTGCCGCTGTTTCTGGTTCAAAAGTGGCTTGACCTGGGGAATGCGGCACCTGTAGCCCATTTCCTGCACATGCATGTGGATGTTTCTACTCCAGACTCAGTCCACTGCTTCCGCAGGTCCCCCAAGGTCTGGAATCGGTCCTTCTCCACAATCTTCCTCAGGGTCCGGTCACCTCTTCTCGTTGTGCAGCGTTTTCTGCCACACTTTTTCCTTCCCACAGACTTCCCACTGAGGTGCCTTGATACAGCACTCTGGGAACAGCCTATTCGTTCAGAAATTTCTTTCTGTGTCTTACCCTCTTGCTTGAGGGTGTCAATGATGGCCTTCTGGACAGCAGTCAGGTCGGCAGTCTTACCCATGATTGCGGTTTTGAGTAATGAACCAGGCTGGGAGTTTTTAAAAGCCTCAGGAATCTTTTGCAGGTGTTTAGAGTTAATTCGTTGATTCAGATGATTAGGTTAATAGCTCGTTTAGAGAACCTTTTCATGATATGCTAATTTTTTGAGATAGGAATTTTGGGTTTTCATGAGCTATATGCCAAAATCATCAATATTAAAACAATAAAAGGCTTGAACTACTTCAGTTGGTGTGTAATGAATCTAAAATATATGAAAGTCTAATGTTTATCAGTACATTACAGAAAATAATTAACTTTATCACAATATGCAAATTTTTTGAGAAGGACCTGTATATATATATATATATATATATATATATATACACTCACCTAAAGAATTATTAGGAACACCTGTTTTATTTCTCATTAATGCGATTATCTAGTCAACCAATCACATGGCAGTTGCTTCAATGCATGTAGGGTTGTGGTCCTGGTCAAGACAATCTCCTGAACTCCAAACTGAATGTCAGAATGGGAAAGACAGGTGATTTAAGCAATTTTGAGTCTGAGTATTTCACAATCTGCTCAGCTACTGGGATTTTCACGCACAACCATTTCTAGGGTTTACAAAGAATGGTGTGAAAAGGGAAAAACATCCAGTATGCGGCAGTCCTGTGGGTGAAAATGCCTTGTTGATGCTAGAGGTCAGAGGAGAATGGACCGACTGATTCAAGCTGATAGAAGAGCAACTTTGACTGAAATAACCACTCGTTACAACCGAGGTATGCAGCAAAGCATTTGTGAAGCCACAACATGCACAACCTTGAGGCGGATGGGCTACAACAGCAGAAGACCCCACCGCGTACCACTCATCTCCACTCCAAATAGGAAAAAGAGGCTACATTTTGCACGAGCTCACCAAAATTGGACTGTTGAAGACTGGAAAAATTGTTTCTTGAACATGACAAAGAGTTCACTGTATAAAATGGCCCCCACAGTCACCAGATCTCAACCCAATAGAGAATCTGTGGGATGTGGTGGAACAGGAGCTTCGTGCCCTGGATGTGCATACCTCAAATCTCCATCAACTGCAAGATGCTATCCTATCAATATGGGCCAACATTTCTAAAGAATGCTATCAGCACCTTGTTGAATCAATGCCATGTAGAATTAAGGCAGTTCTGAAGGCAAAAGGTGGTCCAACACCGTATTAGTATAGTGTTCCTAATAATTCTTTAGGTGAGTGTATATACTAGCACATATAGTGATCGTATCATTGTGAAACAGGCATGTCATGAACACCCTGTGACTGTCAACAAATAAATAAACCAAGCACAGCAGACTATATAGTATAGGTGTAGGGACAAAAAGAATGTACTTGCATATTGCTGAAAGTGTACTGGGGAAAAACAAACATGGCATAAGGCTCATAGCTGTCGTCATCTCAATGAAAGGACGGGCATGCCTCGCCAACATCATAGGTCGGCCAGTCGCTACATAGTGCACATGCGCTAGGGAAGCATACTAGCGCAAGGCAACTGGGAACACAGAGGAAAGCGTGTTCACAGTGAGGGCAATAACAGGAGTGTGGCTGCTGCTAGGTAGTGCTGTGCGCAGACGCTCTGAATGAATGACATGCCTGATAGAGATGCGCCTGGAGGGAAAAAAGGCAATTTTCATTTAAAAAAGCAGGCTAAGCCTTATTAGTGATCAAAAATAGGAAATCACAATAAATAAGGTCAACAAGACCAACCTCACTATTCAGATAGATATTCAATAGAGGTAAATAAACTATGAGGTAAACATTACCCATGTCCAATTGCTATGTCCAAGTAAATAAGTTTCCAAAGAAAGGTCCAAAGTGAAAACCCAGGTACCCAAGGAAAGGGGAAAGGTTAAAAAAGGCACAACTATGTATAAAACCTAGAGCCTCTTCTCATTTAACTTGCAACAGCTGCTACATGGACTACTGCACCAAAAGAAAATAAATCAATATTAAATCCCCTTGGGGTCAGAGTGTCCAACTCGTAGATCCATATTAGCTTCTTCATCTGCAGACAGCTGATTTAGGGTGATTGCCCCTCATCAGTGCAGAGCAGAGAGTATTGGCTTAACTGGTTGAGAGGCCTGTGTCAGGGAGGTACTATCTCTCCTTAGGGAGAGAGCACCTTTATCAGTGCGAGGTGACTTATAGGCCATACATGCTCCTCTGGAATTCTGAGAGGGAAGGGAAATGAGCTCTTAATAAGCTCTGCCTCTAATGCCACCAGATGTAAGGCAGCTATCCTATAAGTCTTAAAGAGCTGAACATTGACTTATAGGATAGCTGCCTTACATCTGGTGGCATTAGAGGCAGAGCTTGTTAAGTGCTTATTTGCATCCCTTCCCTAACAACCGGCAGTGACATTTGAGGATGTAAATTACAAAGCTTGACAGGCAGGTAATGTAAACTTTTTTCTTGCCAGGGAAATTACCCTTTTTCGGAGGTATCAAATATGTCTGCTTAAAGACCTCTGTGGGACCCACATCTGATTTAGTGAGAATATCCTTGCATGAGATTGCATGTACAGGTGGTTACTGAAAGGCCTGTATCTCTGCATGGCCTCTTTGTAAATATCACAGTTTTTTTTCTTAGAATAGTTGCAATCCTGGGACTGAAGTCAGAGTATAGTATGTGCTTATGAAAGGGATTCTGGTATTGTAAATCTCACTCTTAGGTGTCAGTAAGTCTCTCTCTGTTCAGTGTCTACAGTTCTCCTATGTTCTGCAAGCAGACTTTTGGGATAAGCCAGTTTAAAAAAAAATACTGTATATGACTAGAGTTGAGCGAACACCTGGATGTTCGGGTTCGAGAAGTTCGGCCGAACATCCCGGAAATGTTCGGGTTCGGGATCCGAACCCGATCCGAACTTCGTCTCGAACCCGAACCCCATTGAAGTCAATGGGGACCCGAACTTTTCGGCACTAAAAAGGCTGTAAAACAGCCCAGGAAAGAGCTAGAGGGCTGCAAAAGGCAGCAACATGTAGGTAAATCCCCTGCAAACAAATGTGGATAGGGAAATGAATTAAAATAAAAATTAAATAAATAAAAATTAACCAAAATCAATTGGAGAGAGGTTCCATAGCAGAGAATCTGGCTTCCCGTCACCCACCACTGGAACAGTCCATTCTCAGATATTTAGGCCCCGGCACCCAGGCAGAGGAGAGAGGTCCCGTAACAGAGAATCTGTCTTCATGTCAGCAGAGAATTAATCTGCATGTCATAGCAGAGAATGAGGCTTCACGTCAGCCACCACTGCAACAGTCCATTGGCATATATTTAGGCCCAGCACCCAGGCAGAGGAGGGAGGTCCCGTAACAGAGAATCTGTCTTCATGTCAGCAGAGAATTAGTCTGCATGTCATAGCAGAGAATGAGGCTTCACGTCAGCCACCACTGCAACAGTCCATTGGCATATATTTAGGCCCAGCACACACACAGGCAGAGGAGAGAGGTCCCGTAACAGAGAATCTGGCTTCATGTCAGCAGAGAATCAGTCTGCATGTCATAGCAGAGAATGAGGCTTCACGTCAGCCACCACTGCAACAGTCCATTGGCATATATTTAGGCCCAGCACACACACAGGCAGAGGAGAGAGGTCCCGTAACAGAGAATCTGGCTTCATGTCAGCAGAGAATCAGTCTGCATGTCATAGCAGAGAATGAGGCTTCACGTCAGCCACCACTGCAACAGTCCATTGGCATATATTTAGGCCCAGCACACACACAGGCAGAGGAGAGAGGTCCCGTAACAGAGAATCTGTCTTCATGTCAGCAGAGAATCAGTCTGCATGTCATAGCAGAGAATGAGGCTTCACGTCAGCCACCACTGCAACAGTCCATTGGCATATATTTAGGCCCATCACCCAGGCAGAGGAGGGAGGTCCCGTAACAGAGAATCTGTCTTCATGTCAGCAGAGAATTAGTCTGCATGTCATAGCAGAGAATGAGGCTTCACGTCAGCCACCACTGCAACAGTCCATTGGCATATATTTAGGCCCAGCACCCAGGCAGAGGAGGGAGGTCCCGTAACAGAGAATCTGTCTTCATGTCAGCAGAGAATTAGTCTGCATGTCATAGCAGAGAATGAGGCTTCACGTCAGCCACCACTGCAACAGTCCATTGGCATATATTTAGGCCCAGCACACACACAGGCAGAGGAGAGAGGTCCCGTAACAGAGAATCTGGCTTCATGTCAGCAGAGAATCAGTCTGCATGTCATAGCAGAGAATGAGGCTTCACGTCAGCCACCACTGCAACAGTCCATTGGCATATATTTAGGCCCAGCACACACACAGGCAGAGGAGAGAGGTCCCGTAACAGAGGATCTGGCTTCATGTCAGCAGAGAATCAGTCTGCATGTCATAGCAGAGAATCAGGCTTCACGTCAGCCACCACTGCAACAGTCCATTGTCATAAATTTAGGCCCAGCACCCAGGCAGAGGAGAGAGGTCCCGTAACAGACAATCTGGCTTCATGTCAGCAGAGAATTAGTCTGCATGTCATAGCAGAGAATGAGGCTTCACGTCAGCCACCACTGCAACAGTCCATTGGCATATATTTAGGCCTAGCACACAGGCAGAGGAGAGAGGTCCCGTAACAGACAATCTGGCTTCATGTCAGCAGAGAATCAGTCTGCATGTCATAGCAGAGAATGAGGCTTCACGTCACCCACCACTGCAACAGTCCATTGGCATATATTTAGGCCTAGCACACAGGCAGAGCAGAGAGGTCCCGTAACAGACAATCTGGCTTCATGACAGCAGAGAATCAGTCTGCATGTCATAGCAGAGAATGAGGCTTCACGTCACCCACCACTGCAACAGTCCATTGGCATATATTTAGGCCTAGCACACAGGCAGAGCAGAGAGGTCCCGTAACAGACGATCTGGCTTCATGTCAGCAGAGAATCAGTCTGCATGTCATAGCAGAGAATGAGGCTTCACGTCAGCCACCACTGCAACAGTCCATTGGCATATATTTAGGCCTAGCACACAGGCAGAGGAGAGAGGTCCCGTAACAGACAATCTGGCTTCATGTCAGCAGAGAATCAGTCTGCATGTCATAGCAGAGAATGAGGCTTCACGTCACCCACCACTGCAACAGTCCATTGGCATATATTTAGGCCTAGCACACAGGCAGAGCAGAGAGGTCCCGTAACAGACGATCTGGCTTCATGTCAGCAGAGAATCAGTCTGCATGTCATAGCAGAGAATGAGGCTTCACGTCACCCACCACTGCAACAGTCCATTGGCATATATTTAGGCCTAGCACACAGGCAGAGCAGAGAGGTCCCGTAACAGACAATCTGGCTTCATGTCAGCAGAGAATCAGTCTGCATGTCATAGCAGAGAATCAGGCTTCACGTCAGCCACCACTGCAACAGTCCATTGTCATAAATTTAGGCCCAGCACCCAGGCAGAGGAGAGAGGTCCCGTAACAGACAATCTGGCTTCATGTCAGCAGAGAATTAGTCTGCATGTCATAGCAGAGAATCAGGCTTCATGTCAGCCACCACTGCAACAGTCCATTGGCATATATTTAGGCCTAGCACACAGGCAGAGGAGAGGTTCATTCAACTTTGGGTAGCCTCGCAATATAATGGTAAAATGAAAATAAAAATAGGATTGAATGAGGAAGTGCCCTGGAGTCCAATAATATATGGTTATGGGGAGGTAGTTAATGTCTAATCTGGACAAGGGACGGACAGGTCCTGTGGGATCCATGCCTGGTTCATTTTTATGAACGTCAGCTTGTCCACATTGGCTGTAGACAGGCGGCTGCGTTTGTCTGTAATGACGCCCCCTGCCGTGCTGAATACACGTTCAGACAAAACGCTGGCTGCCGGGCAGGCCAGCACCTCCAAGGCATAAAAGGCTAGCTCTGGCCACGTGGACAATTTAGAGACCCAGAAGTTGAATGGGGCCGAACCATCAGTCAGTACGTGGATTGGTGTGCACACGTACTGTTCCACCAGGTTAGTGAAATGTTGCCTCCTGCTAACACGTTGCGTATCAGGTGGTGGTGCAGTTAGCTGTGGCGTGTTGACAAAAGTTTTCCACATCTCTGCCATGCTAACCCTGCCCTCAGAGGAGCTGGCCGTGACACAGCTGCCTTGGCGACCTCTTGCTCCTCCTCTGCCTTGGCCTTGGGCTTCCACTTGTTCCCCTGTGACATTTGGGAATGCTCTCAGTAGCGCGTCTACCAACGTGCGCTTGTACTCGCGCATCTTCCTATCACGCTCCAGTGCAGGAAGTAAGGTGGGCACATTGTCTTTGTAGCGTGGATCCAGCAGGGTGGCAACCCAGTAGTCCGCACAGGTTAAAATGTGGGCAACTCTGCTGTCGTTGCGCAGGCACTGCAGCATGTAGTCGCTCATGTGTGCCAGGCTGCCCAGGGGTAAGGACAAGCTGTCCTCTGTGGGAGGCGTATCGTCATCGTCCTGCCTTTCCCCCCAGCCACGCACCAGTGATGGACCCGAGCTGCGTTGGGTGCCACCCCGCTGTGACCATGCTTCATCCTCATCCTCCTCCACCTCCTCCTCATCCTCGTCCTCCTCGTCCTCCAGTAGTGGGCCCTGGCTGGCCACATTTGTACCTGGCCTCTGCTGTTGCCAAAAACCTCCCTCTGAGTCACTTCGAAGAGACTGGCCTGAAAGTGCTAAAAATGACCCCTCTTCCTCCTCCTCCTCCTCCTCCTGGGCCACCTCCTCTTCCATCATCGCCCTAAGTGTTTTCTCAAGGAGACATAGAAGTGGTATTGTAACGCTGATAACGGTGTCATCGCCACTGGCCATGTTGGTGGAGTACTCGAAACAGCGCAACAGGGCACACAGGTCTCGCATGGAGGCCCAGTCATTGGTGGTGAAGTGGTGCTGTTCTGTAGTGCGACTGACCCGTGCGTGCTGCAGCTGAAACTCCACTATGGCCTGCTGCTGCTCGCACAGTCTGTCCAGCATGTGCAAGGTGGAGTTCCACCTGGTGGGCACGTCGCATATGAGGCGGTGAGCGGGAAGGCCGAAGTTACGCTGTAGCGCAGACAGGCGAGCAGCAGCAGGATGTGAACGCCGGAAGCGCGAACAGACGGCCCGCACTTTATGCAGCAGCTCTGACATGTCGGGGTAGTTGTGAATGAACTTCTGCACCACCAAATTCAGCACATGCTCCAAGCAAGGGATGTGCGTCAAATTGGCTAGTCCCAGAGCTGCAACGAGATTTCGCCCATTATCACACACCACCAGGCCGGGCTTGAGGCTCACCGGCAGCAACCACTCGTCGGTCTGTTGTTCAATACCCCGCCACAACTCCTGTGCGGTGTGGGGCCTGTCCCCCAAACATATGAGTTTCAGAATGGCCTGCTGACGTTTACCCCGGGCTGTGCTGAAGTTGGTGGTGAAGGTGTGTGGCTGACTGGATGAGCAGGTGGAAGAAGAGGAGGAGGAAGCCGAGAAGGAGGAGGTGGCAACAGGAGGCAAAGAATGTTGCCCTGCGATCCTTGGCGGCGGAAGGACGTGCGCCAAACAGCTCTCCGCCTGGGGCCCAGCTGCCACTACATTTACCCAGTGTGCAGTTAGGGAGATATAGCGTCCCTGGCCGTGCTTACTGGTCCACGTATCTGTGGTTAGGTGGACCTTGCTACAGATGGCGTTGCGCAGTGCACACTTGATTTTATCGGATACTTGGTTGTGCAGGGAAGGCACGGCTCTCTTGGAGAAGTAGTGCCGGCTGGGAACAACATACTGTGGGACAGCAAGCGACATGAGCTGTTTGAAGCTGTCTGTGTCCACCAGCCTAAATGACAGCATTTCATAGGCCAGTAGTTTAGAAATGCTGGCATTCAGGGCCAGGGATCGAGGGTGGCTAGGTGGGAATTTACGCTTTCTATCAAATGTTTGTGAGATGGAGAGCTGAACGCTGGCGTGTGACATGGTTGAGACGCTTGGTGACGGAGGTGGTGGTGGTGGTGTTGGTGGTACATCCCCTGTTTGCTGGGCGGCAGGTGCCAACGTTCCTCCAGAGGCGGAGGAAGAGGCCGAGGCGGCAGCAGCAGAATAGGCCGAGGCGGCAGCAGCAGAAGAGGTAGCAGGGGGAGCCTGAGTGACTTCCTTGGTTTTAAGGTGTTTACTCCACTGCAGTTCATGCTTTGCATGCAGGTGCCTGGTCATGCAGGTTGTGCTCAGGTTCAGAACGTTAATGCCTCGCTTCAGGCTCTGATGGCACAGCGTGCAAACCACTCGGGTCTTGTCGTCAGCACATTGTTTGAAGAAGTGCCATGCCAGGGAACTCCTTGAAGCTGCCTTTGGGGTGCTCGGTCCCAGATGGCGGCGGTCAGTAGCAGGCGGAGTCTCTTGGCGGCGGGTGTTCTGCTTTTGCCCACTGCTCCCTCTTTTGCTACGCTGTTGGCTCGGTCTCACCACTGCCTCTTCCTCCGAACTGTGAAAGTCAGTGGCACGACCTTCATTCCATGTGGGGTCTAGGACCTCATCGTCCCCTGCATCGTCTTCCACCCAGTCTTGATCCCTGACCTCCTGTTCAGTCTGCACACTGCAGAAAGACGCAGCAGTTGGCACCTGTGTTTCGTCATCATCAGAGACATGCTGAGGTGGTATTCCCATGTCCTCATCATCAGGAAACATAAGTGGTTGTGCGTCAGTGCATTCTATGTCTTTCACCGCTGGGGAAGGGCTAGGTGGATGCCCTTGGGAAACCCTGCCAGCGGAGTCTTCAAACAGCATAAGAGACTGCTGCATAACTTGAGGCTGAGACAGTTTCCCTGGTATGCATGGGGGTGATGTGACAGACTGATGGGGTTGGTTTTCAGGCGCCATCTGTGCGCTTTCTGCAGAAGACTGGGTGGGAGATAATGTGAACGTGCTGGATCCACTGTCGGCCACCCAATTGACTAATGCCTGTACCTGCTCAGGCCTTACCATCCTTAGAACGGCATTGGGCCCCACCATATATCGCTGTAAATTCTGGCGGCTACTGGGACCTGAGGTAGTTGGTACACTAGGACGTGTGGATGTGGCAGAACGGCCACGTCCTCTCCCAGCACCAGAGGGTCCACTAACACCACCACGACCATGTCCACGTCCGCGTCCCTTACTAGATGTTTTTCTCATTGTTATGGTTCACCACAACAACAAATATATTATTTGGCCCAATGTATTGTATTCAAATTCAGCGGGATATAAATTTGAGGCCTAGTATTTAGGCGCTGGGTGACCGGTATGGATTTAGTGACAGAATTAGACTTGGAAATGCACAGAAGCGTGTGTGTGTGAAGTTATTCTGAATGACCCAATGTGCACCTTGAATATTATATACCCTTTTAGGGATAGATTTCAAATAGCTCTGATATAGCAGAAACCACTAAATTATGAAATTGCTAAATTGGGAATTGTATTTCAACCCAGAACAAAAAATGTGCTTTGACAGACACTAAATAACTTTCCCAGCCACAACAGGACAGCGTTAACGAGAGATTTAGCAGGATATAAATTTGAGGCCTAGTATTTAGGCGCTGGGTGACAGGTATGGGTTTAGTGACAGAATTAGACTTGGAAATACACAGTAGCGGGTGTGTGTGAAGTTATTCTGAATGACCCAATGTGCACCTTGAATATTATATACCCTTTTAGGGATAGATTTCAAATAGCTCTGATATAGCAGAAACCACTAAATTATGAAATTGCTAAATTGGGAATTGTATTTCAACCCAGAACAAAAAATGTGCTTTGACGGACACTAAATAACTTTCCCAGCCACAACAGGACAGCGTTAACGAGAGATTTAGCAGGATATAAATTTGAGGCCTAGTATTTAGGCGCTGGGTGACAGGTATGGGTTTAGTGACAGAATTAGACTTAGAAATACACAGTAGCGGGTGTGTGTGAAGTTATTCTGAATGACCCAATGTGCACCTTGAATATTATATACCCTTTTAGGGATAGATTTCAAATAGCTCTGATATAGCAGAAACCACTAAATTATGAAATTGCTAAATTGGGAATTGTATTTCAACCCAGAACAAAAAATGTGCTTTGACGGACACTAAATAACTTTCCCAGCCACAACAGGACAGCGTTAACGAGAGATTTAGCAGGATATAAATTTGAGGCCTAGTATTTAGGCGCTGGGTGACAGGTATGGGTTTAGTGACAGAATTAGACTTAGAAATACACAGTAGCGGGTGTGTGTGAAGTTATTCTGAATGACCCAATGTGCACCTTGAATATTATATACCCTTTTAGGGATAGATTTCAAATAGCTCTGATATAGCAGAAACCACTAAATTATGAAATTGCTAAATTGGGAATTGTATTTCAACCCAGAACAAAAAATGTGCTTTGACGGACACTAAATAACTTTCCCAGCCACAACAGGACAGCGTTAACGAGAGATTTAGCAGGATATAAATTTGAGGCCTAGTATTTAGGCGCTGGGTGACAGGTATGGGTTTAGTGACAGAATTAGACTTAGAAATACACAGTAGCGGGTGTGTGTGAAGTTATTCTGAATGACCCAATGTGCACCTTGAATATTATATACCCTTTTAGGGATAGATTTCAAATAGCTCTGATATAGCAGAAACCACTAAATTATGAAATTGCTAAATTGGGAATTGTATTTCAACCCAGAACAAAAAATGTGCTTTGACGGACACTAAATAACTTTCCCAGCCACAACAGGACAGCGTTAACGAGAGATTTAGCAGGATATAAATTTGAGGCCTAGTATTTAGGCGCTGGGTGACAGGTATGGGTTTAGTGACAGAATTAGACTTAGAAATACACAGTAGCGGGTGTGTGTGAAGTTATTCTGAATGACCCAATGTGCACCTTGAATATTATATACCCTTTTAGGGATAGATTTCAAATAGCTCTGATATAGCAGAAACCACTAAATTATGAAATTGCTAAATTGGGAATTGTATTTCAACCCAGAACAAAAAATGTGCTTTGACGGACACTAAATAACTTTCCCAGCCACAACAGGACAGCGTTAACGAGAGATTTAGCAGGATATAAATTTGAGGCCTAGTATTTAGGCGCTGGGTGACAGGTATGGGTTTAGTGAAAGAATTAGACTTAGAAATACACAGTAGCGGGTGTGTGTGAAGTTATTCTGAATGACCCAATGTGCACCTTGAATATTATATACCCTTTTAGGGATAGATTTCAAATAGCTCTGATATAGCAGAAACCACTAAATTATGAAATTGCTAAATTGGGAATTGTATTTCAACCCAGAACAAAAAATGTGCTTTGACGGACACTAAATAACTTTCCCAGCCACAACAGGACAGCGTTAACGAGAGATTTAGCAGGATATAAATTTGAGGCCTAGTATTTAGGCGCTGGGTGACAGGTATGGGTTTAGTGACAGAATTAGACTTGGAAATACACAGTAGCGGGTGTGTGTGAAGTTATTCTGAATGACCCAATGTGCACCTTGAATATTATATACCCTTTTAGGGATAGATTTCAAATAGCTCTGATATAGCAGAAACCACTAAATTATGAAATTGCTAAATTGGGAATTGTATTTCAACCCAGAACAAGAAATGTGCTTGAACGGACACTAAATAACTCGCCCAGCTACAGCACTAAGGACAGATTTAGCTGGATATAAATTTGAGGCCTAGTATTTAGGCGCTGGGTGACAGGTATGGGTTTAGTGACAGAATTAGACTTGGAAATGCACAGTAGCGGGTGTGTGAAGTTATTCTGAATGTCCCTATGTGCACCTTCAATATGATCTACCCTTTTAGGGATAGATTTCAAATAGCTCTGATATAGCAGAAACCACTAAATTATGAAATTGCTAAATTGGGAATTGTATTTCAACCCAGAACAAGAAATGTGCTTGAACGGACACTAAATAACTCGCCCAGCTACAGCACTAAGGACAGATTTAGCTGGATATAAATTTGAGGCCTAGTATTTAGGCGCTGGGTGACAGGTATGGGTTTAGTGACAGAATTAGACTTGGAAATACACAGTAGCGGGTGTGTGTGAAGTTATTCTGAATGACCCAATGTGCACCTTGAATATTATATACCCTTTTAGGGATAGATTTCAAATAGCTCTGATATAGCAGAAACCACTAAATTATGAAATTGCTAAATTGGGAATTGTATTTCAACCCAGAACAAGAAATGTGCTTGAACGGACACTAAATAACTCGCCCAGCTACAGCACTAAGGACAGATTTAGCTGGATATAAATTTGAGGCCTAGTATTTAGGCGCTGGGTGACAGGTATGGGTTTAGTGACAGAATTAGACTTGGAAATGCACAGTAGCGGGTGTGTGAAGTTATTCTGAATGTCCCTATGTGCACCTTCAATATGATCTACCCTTTTAGGGATAGATTTCAAATAGCTCTGATATAGCAGAAACCACTAAATTATGAAATTGCTAAATTGGGAATTGTATTTCAACCCAGAACAAGAAATGTGCTTGAACGGACACTAAATAACTCGCCCAGCTACAGCACTAACGACAGATTTAGCTGGATATGAATTTGAGGCCTAGTATTTAGGCGCTGGGTGACAGGTATGGGTTTAGTGACAGAATTAGACTTGGAAATGCACAGTAGCGGGTGTGTGAAGTTATTCTGAATGACCCTATGTGCACCTTGAATATTATATACCCTTTTAGGGATAGATTTCAAATAGCTCTGATACAGCAGAAACCACTAAATTTTTAAATTGCTAAATTGGGAATTGTATTTCAACCCAGAACAAAAAATGTGCTTTGACGGACACTAAATAACTTTCCCAGCCACAACAGGACAGCGGTAACGAGAGATTTAGCGGGATATAAATTTGAGGCCTAGTATTTAGGCGCTGGGTGACCGGTATGGATTTAGTGACAGAATTAGACTGGGATATGGCCAAAAAATAACCACACTATTGCTGGTTAAATGCACTTGGTGATGGGCGCAGCTTGCCCCTGATGTAGTATATGGCCAAAAAATGAACAGACTATTGCTGGTTAAATGCACTTGGTGTCACAGCTTGACCAACCACACTACTGAGGGTTAAATGCACTTGGTGACGGGCGCAGCTTGCCCCTGATGTAGTATATGGCCAAAAAATGAACAGACTATTGCTGGTTAAATGCACTTGGTGACGGGCGCAGCTTGCCCCTGATTTAGTATATGGCCAAAAAATGAACAGACTATTGCTGGTTAAATGCACTTGGTGTGATAGCTTGACCAACCACACTACTGAGGGTTAAATGCACTTGGTGACGGGCGCAGCTTGCCCCTGATGTAGTATATGGCCAAAAAATAAACAGACTATTGCTGGTTAAATGCACTTGGTGTGACAGCTTCACCCTGATGTAGGCTTTAGCCAAAAAACAAACGCACCATTGAGGGTTAAATGCACTTGGTGACAGGCGCAGCTTGCCCCTGATGTAGTATATGGCCAAAAAATAAACAGACTATTGCTGGTTAAATGCACTTGGTGTGACAGCTTCACCCTGATGTAGGCTTTAGCCAAAAAACAACCACACCATTGAGGGTTAAATGCACTTGGTCGCAGCTTGTGCTGGCGCACCACAAGACACAAAATGGCCGCCGATCACCCCAGAAAAATGTGACTGACAAACGGTCTGGGCAGCCTAAAAACAGTGAGCAATTGAGGATCAGCAGCTCAATGATCCACAGCTGCAGATCGATCAGTTAATCAAGTCCTTTGGAGGAGTTAATCTGCCTAATCTCGCCCTACTGTCGCAGCCGCAACCTCTCCCTACGCTAATCAGAGCAGAGTGACGGGCGGCGCTATGTGACTCCAGCTTAAATAGAGGCTGGGTCACATGGTGCTCTGGCCAATCACAGCCATGCCAATAGTAGGCATGGCTGTGATGGCCTCTTGGGGCAAGTAGTATGACGCTTGTTGATTGGCTGCTTTGCAGCCTTTCAAAAAGCGCCAAGAAAGCGTCACAAAAGCGCGAAGAAAGCGACGAACACCGAACCCGAACCCGGACTTTTACGAAAATGTCCGGGTTCGGGTCCGTGTCACGGACACCCCAAAATTCGGTACGAACCCGAACTATACAGTTCGAGTTCGCTCATCCCTATATATGACACATTTCATTAAGACTTTTTGTACATTGTGTATCGTCACTCACAATACGCTTTACACATAATAATTGGGATCTAGATAGTGCAGAAACCATACTCCTTGGGTGGAAACTCTCAAATATTAACACATTTTTGTGGTCTGTAGGTTTAACATGTAACTCAGTGAAAATGTTAGTACCTTCCTTCTAGACCAGTACATACAGGAACTATAATATGGTCTCAGATGAGACCATTGGAAATTGGAGATCAGGATCCCAGGTATTGAATTCAGCCAAAAAGGTCATCTACTTGGAATTATCCCTTGTCCAATTGGTTATCAATATACCGCTACCACCACAATAAGTAACGCAAAAAAATATCATGTTTATTCACAAACAGGATTCTTATCCCCACTCTTCTACTGGACCACTAAGCAGTGATTCGGCACCAAAAGGTGACATGGCACTTTTTGACTTGGCAAGATTTGCCTACTCTTCTTTACAAACACACTTCAAATCTGTCACATTGCGAGGGCATCTCCTGTGCACAGCTCTCTTCAGACCACCCCACAGATTTTCAATTGGATTCAGGTCTGGGCTGTGGCTGAACCATTCCAAAACTAAAATTTTATTTTGGTGAAGCCATTCCTTTGTTGATTTGGATGTATGCTTTGGGTCGTTGTCATGCTGAAAGATGAAGTTCCTCTTCATGTTCAACTTTCTAGTAGAGTTGAGCAGACACCTGGGTGTTCGGTTTGAAGGGTTCGGCCGAAGTTCACAAAAAAGTTCAGGTTCGGGACCTGAACTTGACCCGAACTTGACTCTGAACCCCATTGGAGTCAATGGGGACCCGAACTTTTGAGCACTAAAATAGCTGTAAAAATGTCATGGAAAGGGCTAAAAGGCTGCAAATGGCATCAAAATGTGGTTAAGAGCACGGCAAGTGCTCTGCAAACAAATGTGGATAGGGAAATGACTTTAAATAACATAAAATATGTAAAAATAAAAAATAATAATCTTGATCTAGGAGGACGAGGTCCATATGGAGTAGGAGATTGAGGAGGCAGTGGATGTGGCGGTGTAGGTGGAAGCGGCGGTGGAGGAGGTAGCCTACACTGCTTTTTGGTTTTACATTTATTTTTTATTTTTTTAGTTAGGGTACACCCCAAAAACATTGGGAAATATAACCCGTGATAACCCTCTCCAGTCGTGCTAAAACACGTTCAGACAATACACTGGCTGCAGGGCAGGCCAGCACCTCCAAGGCGTAAAGGGCAAGCTCAGGCCATGTGCCCAATTTGGAGACCCAGAAGTTGCAGGGGGCTGACCCATCAGTCAGTTCGTGTAGGCGTGTGCAAACATACTGCCCCACCATGTCGCACATCCCCGTGATGTTCACGATCCAATTGGATATCTGCTCTATCAACTTTCGATGTTCTTTTCTGCGCCTACCATGTTGATCACGGTTAGCGGCGAATCAGGGTTCCACGCCGTAGACGGAGCGTGAGAAAGAGAGACCACATCCAAGGGAGATCAATGGATGAAATGAAATTTAATTGTGATCCAGTGGAAATGTGGGAGAAGCTATTAAAACTGAAAAATTAAAGTAAAGGAGGGGGATGAGGGGGTGCGAATTACCCACTCCCGACTCGGGGAGGTAGTGACGATAAATAACAATACAGGACCCTTTAGATGCCCTGTTATTGGAATGATTAATAAAAGAATTATAGGGAATGTCACTGGGGTATTTAGGATTTGGAAACGCTAGCCAGGAGAGGCCCTGCTGCCGCTTTGTTGACTCTAGATAAATTCTGCCTGATCGCACGTCCCTGTGACATCTATGATCCATTTGGATATCTTCTCTATCAACTTTCGATGTTCTTTTCTGAGCCTACCATGTTGATCACAGTTATCGGCGAATCAGGCATCCACGCCGGAGAGGGAGAGGGAGAAAAGGAGACCTCATCCAAGGGAGGTCAATGGCTGCAATGGTATGGAGTGGAAATGTGGGACAAGTTATTAAAGCAGAAGGATCGAATGAAAGGGCCAATTAAAGACGAGTTTTAGACATTTAGGTCCCTGTCACCTATGCAGAGCAGGGGTTTATTCACGGCAAAAATTGTAAAATGTCACCCAAGAATGTAACAGAAAAATGTGTGAAATTTATTAACCTGTCTACTAGGTGTAGCAGTGGTATATCACACCCAAAAATTGGTGAATATCACCCGAAAATGTAACAGACAAATTAGTAACATGGTTCCTCTCCCTCCATCTCCTCCTCATCCTCCACCTTGTCATCCTCCAGAACTGTGCCCTGGCTGGACAATTGTGTACCTGGCGTTTGTGGGTGCAGGAACCCACCCTCTGAGCCACTTGTGAATGACTCTCCGGAAACCCTATGAAATGATCCCTCTTCCTCCTCCTGTGCCACATCCTCTTCCATCATCGCCAGCAGCGTTTTTTTCAAGCAGGCATAGAAGTGGGATAGTAATGCTGAGAACGGCATTATCGGCACTGGCCATGTTGGTGGAGAACTCGAAACAGAGCAACAAGGAACACAAGTCTCGCATGGAGGCCCAGTCATTGGTGGTGAAGTGGTGCTGTTCCGCAGAGTAACTCACCCGTTCGTGCTGCAGCTGAAACTCCACTATTGCCTGTTGCTGCTCGCACAGTCTGGCCAGCATGTGCAAGGTGGAGTTTCACCTTGTGGGCACGTCGCATATGAGGCGGTGAGCGGGAAGGCCGAAGTTACGCTGCAGCGCTGACAGGTGAGCAGCAGCAGGTTGAGAACCCCAAAAGCGCGCACAGACGGCCCACACTTTATGCAGCAGCTCTGACATATCGGGGTAATTTTTAAGGAATCTCTGCACTGCCAAATTCAGCACATGTGCCAGGCAAGGGATGTGCGTCAAACCGGCTAGTCCCAGAGCTGCTACAAGATTTACAAAAACTGCCTGCTGTCGTTTACCCCTGGCTGTGCTGAAGTTGGTGGTGAAGGTGTAAAGCTGACCGGATGAGGAGGCGGTAGAGGATGAGGAAGCTGAGTAGGAGGAGGAAGCAACAATAGGCAAACTGAAGCGCCCTGCAATCCTCGGTGGTGGAAGGACATGCCTGGAAAAGTAGTGGCGGCTGGGCACGATGTACTGTGGGACAGTCACCACCATAATGCTTTTAAAACTCTCCGTCTCCACCAGACAGAATAACAGCATTTCAAAGGCCAGTAATTTTGAAATGCTGACATTCAGGGCCAGGGATCGCAGGTGGTTAGGGGGGTACTTCCTCTTCCACTCCAGTGTTTGGGAGATGGCGAGCTGAACGCTTCCGTGGGACATTGTGGAGATGATTAGTGACCCAGATGGTGGTGTTGCTGGCAGATCCTCTGTTTACGGGGTGGCAGGTCGCACTGTCACTCCAGAGGTGGATGAAGAGGCCGAGACTGCAGCAGAAGAGGAAGCAGGAGGAGTGTCTACTCCACTGCAGCTCGTGCTTTGCACTTAGATGCCTGTTCATGCAGGTTGTGCTCAGATTGAGAACGTTTATGCCTCGCTTCAGGCTCTGATTGCACAGCGTGCAAACTACTCGTATATTGTCATCAGCACATTGTCTGAAGAACTGCCACGCCAGAGAACTCCTTGGAGCTGGCTTTGGTGTGGTCTTTTGCACCCTGCTCCCTCTTCTGCTGTGCTAGTGGCTCTGTGCGACCACCGCCTCTTCCTCCGAACTACACAGGTCACTCGCATGACCTTGATTCCATGTGGGGTCGAGGACCTCATCGTCCTCCACATCATCTTCCACCCAGTCTTCACCCCTGCCCTCCTTGTCGAAAGCCCCAGCAGTTGGCACCTGTGTTTCGTCATCATCCGAGACGTGCTGCGATGGTCCTCCCATGTACTCATATTGAAACATAAGTGGTTTGGCATCGGTGCACTTAATTTTTTCCACTTCTGGGGCAGGGCTGGGTGGATGGCCCTGGCAAACCCTGCTAACAGAGTCATCAAAAAACAGAAGAGACTGCTGCATGACTTGGGGCTCAGACTGCTTGGCTGATTTGCAAGGGGGTGAGGTGAAAGACTGATAGACATCGGCTACAGGTGCCAACTATGATCTTTCAGCAGGAGACTGGGTGGGAGACAATGTAAAGGAACGGCAGCACTGTCAGCAACCCAATCTACTATCGCCTGTACTTGTTCTGGCCTCACCATTCGTAGAGCCGCATTAGGCCCGACCAAATACCGCTGAAGGTTCTGTCGCCTACTCGCACCTGAGGAAGGTGGTTCACTTGTGCGTGTATCTGGCACAGATCGACCACGTCCTCTCCCTGCAACAGGAGCTCCACCAGCAGCACCACGACCGGGGCTACGTCCTTATTTGATGCTCTCCTCATATTTCTCAAATTTAGGATCTTGCCTAAAATTATTTTTATTTTTTATAACAGAATAGAACAACAGTATCTAAAGCATGTATCTCACAATGACAAATGCAGCTGCAAAATTAAGTTTTTTGCCCTAAATGGGTGTTTTTTTTAAATAGCAGGATAGAACAACAGTATCTAAAGGGTGTATCTCACACGTACAGATGCGGACAAGATTTTTTGCCCAAAATGGTTGTTTTTTTAATACCGGAATAGCACAGCAGTATGTAAAGGGTGTATTTCACAATAACAGATGCAACAAAGGCTGCAAAATTAAGATTTTTGCCCTAAATGGGTGTTTTTTTAATAGCAGAATAGAACAACAGTAACTAAAGTGTGTATCTCACAATGACATATTATTATTATTTATTATTAAAGCGCCATTCATTCCATAGCGCTGTACATATGAGAAGAGGTATACAGTACATACATAATACAGACAATTGCACTAATCATAAACAAGACGAGTTACAAACTGGTACAGGAGGAGCGAAGGCCCTGCCCGTGACAGTGGCGGATCCAGAGCCTGGTCTCGGGAGGGGCACTTTCAGATTATTTTCTGTCCGCCGCCACAAAACAATGGTACTTATAGAACAGACTACACAGTGTAGCGCTATACTGTATATTGTCTGGCACAGTGTAGGCTATATGTGTATAACAAACATATTTCACATGAAAACTTACAATTACTTGACTTGACCCTTGGGGATCTCGAACGCCACTTCCACACTTTGGCCGGGGGCTCGGCGGAGCTGATGTTGTGTTTTATCCTAATGAGAAAGATTTCATAATAAGGATTTGGAGAAGGGGCAGAGGGATAGGCCGGTGCTGCTACTAGGGGGTCATACCATGGGGGAGTAATAAAGCCCACCATAATGCCCCCCAGTAGAAATAATTCGCCTTATAATGTGACAGTGCAAAAAATACCCCCTTGTAATGCCCCCAGTTGAGCTAATGTCCCCATAGTGCCCCCATAATGTGCCAGTATAAAATACCCCTATATAGTGCCCCTAGTAAATGACCCCATAGTGCTCCACACCCAGTAATAAGAGCCCCCCTGTGCCAGTAATAACAGCCCCCAGTGATAACAGCTTCCCAGTGATAACAGCCCCTCTGTGCCAGTAATAACAGCCCCCAGTAATAACAGCCCTCCTTTGCCAGTAATAACAGCCCCCAGTGATAACAGCCCCTCTGTGCCAGTAATAACATCCCCCAGTAATAACAGCCCCCCTGTGCCAGTAATAACAGCCCCCTGTGCCAGTAATAACAGCCCCCAGTGATAACAGCCCCCTGTGCCAGTAATAACAGCCCCCAGTGATAACAGCCCTCCTGTGCCAGTAATAAGAGCCCCCAGTGATAACAGCCCCCCTGTGCCAGTAATAAGAGCCCCCAGTGATAACAGCCCCCCTGTGCCAGTAATAAGAGCCCCCAGTGATAACAGCCCCCTGTGCCAGTAATAAAAGCCCCCAGTGATAACAGCCTCCCTGTGCCAGTAATAAGAGCCCCCAGTGATAACAGCCTCCCTGTGCCAGTAATAAGTGCCCCCAGTGATAACAGCCCCCCTGTGCCAGTAATAAGTGCCCCCAGTGATAACAGCCCTCCTGTGCCAGTAATAAGTGCCCCCAGTAATAAGAACCCCCAGTGATAACAGCCCCCCTGTGCCAGTAATAAGTGCCCCCAGTAATAAGTGACCCCAGTGATAACAGCCCCCAGTGATAACAGCCCCCAGTGATAAGAGCCCCCCTGTGCCAGTAAAAAGGGCCCCCAGTGATAACAGCCCCCCTGTGCCAGTAATAAGTGCCCCCAGTGATAACAGCCCCCCTGTGCCAGTAATAAGCGCCCCCAGTAAAAGTATTGTATATAATAAAAAATAAAAAAAACACATACTTACCTCCATGTCAGCGATGCGATGCAGCCTCTTCTGGCCTGTGTCTCACGCTGTATGGCGCAGGCAGCGCGATGACGTCATCGCGCTGCCTGCGCCGGCCTCTGATAGGCTGCAGGCACTTGGCCGGCAGCCTATCAGAGGAAGGGAAAGGGACACGTCTCTCCCTCCCTGCCGCAGCACAGGCAGGCATCTGTATTGCTGTCCTGAGGACAGCGATACAGATGACTGGAGATGAGCGATTCCACAATGGAAGCGCTCATCTCCCTGTGCCCCGCTGCCGCCGCCGCCGCCAGCTCGGGGGGGGCAATTGCCCCGTTGCCCCCCCCTGGATCCGCCACTGGCCCGTGAGGGCTTACAATCTACATGGTATGGGAGAAGGACACAGAAGGTGCGGGTGAAGTTGGTCATAGCGGTATAGAGGCAGCAGGGTCACTGGTTGTAGGCTTGTCTGAAGAGGTGGGTTTTCAGGTTTCTTTTGAAGGATTCCACTGTAGGTGAGAGTCTGATATGTTGGGGTAGCGAGTTCCAGAGTATGGGGGATGAAATCTTGTAATCGATTGTGGGAAGAGGCGATAAAAGGAGAGGAGAGAAAGAGGTCTTGTGAGGATCGGAGAGTGCGTGTGGGGATGTATATGGAAAGTAGGGAGGGGACAGGTTATGGACGGCTTTGTATGTACTTGTTAGTACTTTGAAGTGAATTTGCTGGGAAATGGGGAGCCAGTTAAGGGATTGGCAGAGGGGAGAGGCAGAGGAGTAATAGGGTGAGAGGTGGATTAGTGGGGCAGCAGAGTTGAGGATAGATTGGAGAGTGCTAGATGGAAGGCCACAGAGGAGAGTGTTGCAGTAGTCTAAACGGGAGATGATGAAGGCATGTACAAGCATTTTTGCAGATTCAAAGTTAAGGATAGCACGGATGCGAGAGATGTTTTTGAGTTGGAGGTGGCAGGTGGTGAAAAGGGCTTGGATGTGTGGTCTGAAGGAGAGGGCAGAATCCAAGGTCACTCCAAGGCAGCGGACTTGGTTGACCGGGGAGAGTGTGCAGCCATTGATCGTGATAGATAGGTCTGTTGATAGGGGGTTAAGCAAGATGGGGAAAGATGATGAATTCTGTTTTATCCATGTTAAGTTTTAGAAAGCGAAAGGCGAAGAAGGATGATATAGAACAGGAGTAGGCAACCTCCGGCACTCCAGCTGTTGTGAAACTACAACTCCCAGCATGCATACTTGCTCTTCTCTTCTCAGAACTCCCATATAAATGAATGGAGGATGCTGGGAATTGTAATTTCACAACAGCTGGAGTGCCGAAGGTTGCTGATCTCTGATATAGAAGATAGACATTGTGGGATTCTTGATAGTAAGGTTGTGATGTCTGGACCAGAGAGGTAGATTTGTGTGTCATCAGCGTAGGAGTGATACTGAAAGCCATGGGACCCAGGACAAAAGTGTAGATAGAGAAGAGCAGGGGTCCTAGGCCAGAGCCTTGTGGGGCACCAACAGAGAGGGAATGAGACAAGGAGGTGGTGCGGGAGTGGGAGACGCTAAACGTCCCATCTGTGAGGTATTATGTGATCCAGGAGAGGGCCAGGTCAGTGATGCCAAAGGATGAGAGAGTTTGCAACAGAAGGAAGTGGTCAACAGTGTCGAAGGCAGAGAACGGGTCAAGGAGAAGGACATATGCAGCAAAGGCTGCAAAATTAAGATTTTTGCCCTAAATGGGTGTTTTTTTTTTTTTTATAGCAGAATAGAACAACAGTATCTAAAGGGTCACACACAAGATAGATATAGTACATTATGTATTTAATATACTCACTACAGATGACAATAACAATGAATGTTCCCTAAAAATACAAAGTGAATGAATAAAATGGTAAAAATACACTCCTCAAAATAAAATTAAACATGCAGTATACTGTTAAAATCTGCCATTGTGTGGAAGATATGGAAAGTAATCCACTATATATATAGCTCCTCCTTGTGGTCAAGATTAACTAGTCTTTGAAACTAAGTATAGCAATATATTTCTTCAGGTAAGCTGTTCAATGTCTTAGTTCCGTTCAAAGTGCAATAATGCAGTTCTCATTTAGAGTGCAGTAGTGCAATTAAATAGTAAGAGCAGTCCATACAGCTTTGTATATCTTAATCCAATTGTATTCCAATGGCACTATGCAGTCAGTTCAGCCTTAATTATAGCGGGGTATGCTGTTCTGTTTTGCTGTGCTAGATGTATCAGCCTGATGGCTATATAGTGCGCTGTTGTGTCCGGAACTAGAAGTGGGTGTCTCTTACCGGACTCTCGATGTGCCACTCGCCCGCCTCCCAGTAGTCGGCGTCTCTTACCGGCCTCCCGATTCACAGCATCCTCCGCTGCCCTGCTCCTCACCATTCACAAGGCGTCCCACGTGGTGATGATGCAAGCGTTGGCACGGCGTCTCACTTGACGCGGAAGAGGCGTTTCTTCCCGGTCAGCTGATTATGCTTGCCAGAGGTCCTGGTTGGGCTAAGGCAATTCCTAGACAGGCCTGTCGTTATTAATTAAATATCCTTTGCGTGCACATCAGTTAGTTAAGCTCACTTGCTGGGACCATACGCATTTCGGGGACTACCCCTTCCTCAGTGGATCTCAGGAGTGAGCTTTAATGCTGGTCTTTTATAGGCAAATGCCTGTCAATTAACCTTGCTGGTGGTTCATATTCAAAATCCGGAATGGAATCCTTGTTGGTAGTCTTTTCCTTTCCTCACTTGTCTAATGCTACAATGTTATATGTATACACACTATCTTCCTCATATATTACAATATAATAAAACACTAAAATAATACATAAATAATTAAAATGGGAATCATATTACTAAAATATACATGTTATTTATATGTAGGCAGGCCATTGATGGCCGCTCATTAATTGTGACTCATACAAGGCAACATAAATAACAGTCTACTTGGGGGAAAGGGAAGTTTTTATTTGAGAAATTTTTATTATTATTGGAAAATTTGTTATTTTTTTATTTTTATTGGAGACGTTTTTATTAGTATTATTCCACTTCTTGGGGGGTATTCATACATATATACCATATAAAGACATGGAGTCAGTTTACCTAGATCCAGGCAGAGGCTTGAATGTTGAGTGGGGTGGGAGACATTCAAGCCTTCGACATTCAAGCCTCTGCCTGGATCTAGGTAATCCGACTCCATGTCTTTATATGGGATATATGTATGAATACCCCCCAAGAAGTGGAATAAAACTAATAAAAACGTCTCCAATAACAAAAAATTTTTTTTTCCAATAATAATAAAAATTTCTCCAATAAAAACTTCCTTTTCCCCCAAGTAGACTGTTATTTATGTTGCCTTGTATGAGTCACAATTAATGAGCGGCCATCAATGGCCTGCCTACATATAAATAACATGTATATTTTAGTAATATGATTCCCATTTTAATTATTTATGTATTATTTTAGTGTTTTATTATATTGTAATATATGAGGAAGATAGTGTGTATACATATAACATTGTAGCATTAGACAAGTGAGGAAAGGAAAAGACTAGCATCTGTCTATAAAAGACCAGCATTAAAGCTCACTGCTGAGATCCACTGAGGAAGGGGTTCTCCCCGAAATGCGTATGGTCCCAGCAAGTGAGCTTAACTAACTGATGTGCACGCAAAGGATATTTAATTAATAACGACAGGCCTGTCTAGGAATTGCCTTAGCCCAACCAGGACCTCTGGCAAGCATAATCAGCTGACCGGGAAGAAACGCCTCTTCTGCGTCAAGTGAGACGCCGTGCCAACGCTTGCATCATCACCACGTGGGACGCCGGGTGAAGGGTGAGGAGCAGGGCAGCGGAGGATGCTGTGAATCGGGAGGCCGGTAAGAGACGCCGACTACTGGGAGGCGGGCGAGTGGCACATCGAGAGTCCGGTAAGAGACACCCACTTCTAGTTCCGGACACAACAGCACACTATATAGCCGTCAGGCTGATACATCTAGCACAGCAAAACAGAACAGCATACCCCGCTATAATTAAGGCTGAACTGACTGCATAGTGTCATTGGAATACAATTGGATTAAGATATACAAAGCTGTATGGACTGCTCTTACTATTTAATTGCACTACTTTGAATGAGAACTGCATTATTGCACTTTGAACTGAACTAGGACATTGAACAGCTTCCCTGGAGAAATATATTGCTATACTTAGTTTCAAAGACTAGTTACTCTTGACCACAAGGAGGAGCTATATACAGTATGTAGTGGATTACTTTCCATATCTTCCACACAATGGCAGATTTTAACAGTATACTGCCTGTTTAATTGATGTATTTTATTTTGGGGAGTGTATTTTTACCATTTTATTCATTCACTTTGTATTTTTAGGGAATATTCATTGTTATTGTCATCTGTAGTGAGGATATTAAATACATAATTTACTATATCTATCTTGTGTGTGATCCCATATGTAGAGAGTGTCCCTCTTATTTCCATACAAATACTTTTCTCTATATAGGCCTGGGGTGAGGCCTCTAGAGATGAGCACCTCGGATCCACAGTCGATAGGTGGGTGTAGTCGCTGTTTTCTACTTAGTATCTAAAGGGTGTATCTCAAACATACAGATGCAGACAAGTCTGCAAAATTAAGATTTTTGCCGTAAATGGGTGTTTTTTTAATACCAGAATAGCACAGCAGTATCTAAAGCGTGTATCTCACACTGAGAGATGCATACAAGGCTGCAAATTAAGTATTTTGCCCTAAATGGGTGTTTTTTAAACCCAGAAAATTATAGCTATATTTCTAGCTTAAATTGCACACTGACTAATGCGGCAGAGGCCCCAGATGGAGGGTATTGCCAAAAATGGGTGTTTTTTAAAACCCCAAAAATTATTGAAGTATTTAAAGCTTGTTTTAACAATAACAGATGCAGCAAAGACTGCAATATTAAGTACTTTGGCCAAAAAGGGTGTTTTTTAATAACAGAATATGACAGCAGTATACAATGCTTGAATTTCACACTGACAGATGCAGACAAGAGCGCAAATTAAGTATTTTGCCAAAAATAGGTGTTTTTCTAATACCAGAATAGCACAGCAGTATCTAAAGCGTGTATCTCACACTGAGAGATGCAGACAATGCCGCAAATTGAGTATTTTGCCCTAAATGGGTGTTTTTTAAAACCCAGAAAAATATAGATGTATTTCTAGCTTAAATTGCACACTGACTAAAGCAGCAGAGTCCCAAGATAGAGGGTATTGCCAAAAACTGGTGTTTTTTAAAACCCAGAAAATTATTGAAGTATTTCAAGCTTGTTTTTAACAATAACAGATGCAGCAAAGGCCTTAAATTAAGTATTTTGCCCAAAATGGGTGTTTTTTATAACAGAATATGACAGCAGTATATAACGCTTGAATTTCACACGTACAGATGCAGCAAGGGCTGTAAAATTGAGTATTTTGCCCAAAAAGGGTGTTTTTTAAAACCCAGAAAATTATAGCTGTATTTCTAGCTTAAATTGCACACTTACTAATGCTGCAAAGGCACCAGATGTAGGATATTGCCCAAAATTTGTGTTTTTTTAAACCCAGATTATTATTGTAGTATTTCAAGCTTGGATTTCAATGTCACAAAAGCACATATGCAGTGCTGGTGCACTGAGCTTGCATAAAATGGTCATCTAACAAACAGACGGATAAAAGTTATTTTTCTGTGTCACTGGGCTCAGGGCAGGCTAAAAAGATTGTGCACTGCACCCACACAACAAAATCTATGTAGATCGCTGAGTTCATTTGCAGTTCTGATAAAAGTTTCTTTCCTATGCTCTCCCTCACAGCAGCAACATCCTATCCCTACACTAGTAACAGCAGAGTGACATGCAGCGCTACGTGACTTCAGCTTATATAGAGGCTGGGTCACATGCTGCACTGGCCAATCACAGCCATGCCATGTGATGGCTTCTAAGGGCACAGAGTTAAATGCTTGTTGATTGGCTGCTCTGCAGCCTTTCAAAAAGCAACAATAAATCGCCGAACACCGAACCCGAACTTTTACTGAAATGGGGGTCCAAAAATCCTAAAGTTCGGTACGAACCCAAACTTTACGGTTAGCTCAACCCTACTTTCTAGCAGAAGCCTGAAGGTTTTGTGCCAATATTGACTGGTATTTGGAACTGTTTTTCCCTCTAGCTTAACTAAGGCCCCAGTTCCAGCTGAAGAAAAACAGCCCCAAAGCATGATGCTGCCACCACCATGCTTCACTGTGGGTATGGTGTTCTTTTGGTGATGTGCAGTGTTGTTTTGGGAATTATGGCCAAAAAGTTAAACCTTGGTTTCATCAGACCATAACACCTTTTCCCACGTGCTTTTGGGAGACCTCAGATGTGTTTTTGCAAAATGTAGCCTGGCTTGGTTGCTTTTCTTTGTAAGAAAAGGCTTTCGTCTTGCCACTCTACCCCATAGCCCAGACATATGAAGAATACGGGAGATTGTTGTCACATGTACCACACAGCCAGTACTTGCCAGATATTCCTACAACTCCTTTAATTTTGCTGTAGGCCTCTAGGTAACCTCCCAGACCAGTTTTCTTCTCGTCTTTTCATCAATTTTGGATGGACATCCAATTCTTGGTAACGTCACTGTTGTGCCATATTTTCTCCACTTGATGATGTCTTCACTGTGTTTCATGGTATATCTAATACCTTGGAGATTCTTTTGTACCTTTCTCCTGACTGATACCTTTTAACAAGGATCTCCCTCTGATGCGACTAAGAACATTACAGGAAAGACCAACTAGAGCAGCAGAACTTTATTTGGGGTTAATCAGAGGCACTTTAAATGATGGCAGGTGTATGCTGACTCCTATTTAACATGATTTTGAATGTGATTGCTTAATTCTGAACACAGCTACATCCCCAGTTATTAAAGGGTGTGCAGACTTATGCAACCACATTATTATTATTATTTTCTTCCCTCTACCTAAAAGATTTCAGTTTGTTTTTCAAATGAGTTGTACAGTTTATAGGTCACGTTAAAGGTGGAAAAAGTTCTGAAAGGATTTATCTTTGTCTCATTTTTTTACATCACAGAACCATGACATTTTAACAGGGGTGTGTAGACTTTTTATATCATGTACATGCCGAAGCTGGCGGGGAACACTATATATGGATAGATGAACTAGTAGGCAGTAAGAAAACAACAAAAGCCTCACAGAGGCTAGCAGATACTTCCGTATAGCGTGAGGCGGTAAGAGGCACCTTTTTGAAAAATCTGTCTCTAAGTGATTGGATTCAGCTATCCTGTAAAGTGATTGGAATTAACTACCTTATAAAGTAATTTGAATTAACTATTCTGCAAAGGAGATGTCATATCTGTAAATTTAGTGGCAAGTGGAGACTAATCAAAAGCCTGCTGTTAATAGGCCACATATAAAGACATGTACTATATAATTTCTTGGTACTGTGTTATACGTAGCCATATCTTGAAATGATTGATCATCTGGATGGACTTTAGCCTGCATGCATAAACGCTAGTATTAATAATCACCTATATCTGAACTAGTGGATATATATGTCTACAACTGCAGTACGGAATTAGAAACCATAATCTATAGAGCCAAATTCAATTGATGCTGTATACAAGTAAATAAGCATATATATTGGATTATTTGACTATATAAACAGAATTGTAAACCTACATCTAAAGGCATTAGCATCAATAAACATAGAATCATTGCACAATAATACTATGTATGCTGGATATAGGACTGCAATAACCTACCAAATTTTTATTAACAGGTTACACTCCTGGATAGAGTTGAGCGAACACCTGGATGTTCGGGTTCGAGAAGTTCGGCCGAACATCCCGGAAATGTTCGGGTTCGGGATCCGAACCCGATCCGAACTTCGTCCCGAACCCGAACCCCATTGAAGTCAATGGGGACCCGAACTTTTCGGCACTAAAAAGGCTGTAAAACAGCCCAGGAAAGAGCTAGAGGGCTGCAAAAGGCAGCAACATGTAGGTAAATCCCCTGCAAACAAATGTGGATAGGGAAATGAATTAAAATAAAAATTAAATAAATAAAAATTAACCAAAATCAATTGGAGAGAGGTTCCATAGCAGAGAATCTGGCTTCCCGTCACCCACCACTGGAACAGTCCATTCTCAGATATTTAGGCCCCGGCACCCAGGCAGAGGAGAGAGGTCCCGTAACAGAGAATCTGTCTTCATGTCAGCAGAGAATTAGTCTGCATGTCATAGCAGAGAATGAGGCTTCACGTCAGCCACCACTGCAACAGTCCATTGGCATATATTTAGGCCCAGCACCCAGGCAGAGGAGGGAGGTCCCGTAACAGAGAATCTGTCTTCATGTCAGCAGAGAATTAGTCTGCATGTCATAGCAGAGAATGAGGCTTCACGTCAGCCACCACTGCAACAGTCCATTGGCATATATTTAGGCCCAGCACACACACAGGCAGAGGAGAGAGGTCCCGTAACAGAGAATCTGGCTTCATGTCAGCAGAGAATCAGTCTGCATGTCATAGCAGAGAATGAGGCTTCACGTCAGCCACCACTGCAACAGTCCATTGGCATATATTTAGGCCCAGCACACACACAGGCAGAGGAGAGAGGTCCCGTAACAGAGGATCTGGCTTCATGTCAGCAGAGAATTAGTCTGCATGTCATAGCAGAGAATGAGGCTTCACGTCAGCCACCACTGCAACAGTCCATTGGCATATATTTAGGCCTAGCACACAGGCAGAGGAGAGAGGTCCCGTAACAGACAATCTGGCTTCATGTCAGCAGAGAATCAGTCTGCATGTCATAGCAGAGAATGAGGCTTCACGTCACCCACCACTGCAACAGTCCATTGGCATATATTTAGGCCTAGCACACAGGCAGAGCAGAGAGGTCCCGTAACAGACAATCTGGCTTCATGACAGCAGAGAATCAGTCTGCATGTCATAGCAGAGAATGAGGCTTCACGTCACCCACCACTGCAACAGTCCATTGGCATATATTTAGGCCTAGCACACAGGCAGAGCAGAGAGGTCCCGTAACAGACGATCTGGCTTCATGTCAGCAGAGAATCAGTCTGCATGTCATAGCAGAGAATGAGGCTTCACGTCAGCCACCACTGCAACAGTCCATTGGCATATATTTAGGCCCAGCACCCAGGCAGAGGAGGGAGGTCCCGTAACAGAGAATCTGTCTTCATGTCAGCAGAGAATTAGTCTGCATGTCATAGCAGAGAATGAGGCTTCACGTCAGCCACCACTGCAACAGTCCATTGGCATATATTTAGGCCCAGCACACACACAGGCAGAGGAGAGAGGTCCCGTAACAGACAATCTGGCTTCATGTCAGCAGAGAATTAGTCTGCATGTCATAGCAGAGAATGAGGCTTCACGTCAGCCACCACTGCAACAGTCCATTGGCATATATTTAGGCCCAGCACACACACAGGCAGAGGAGAGAGGTCCCGTAACAGAGAATCTGTCTTCATGTCAGCAGAGAATTAGTCTGCATGTCATAGCAGAGAATCAGGCTTCACGTCACCCACCACTGCAACAGTCCATTGGCATATATTTAGGCCCAGCACCCAGGCAGAGGAGGGAGGTCCCGTAACAGAGAATCTGTCTTCATGTCAGCAGAGAATTAGTCTGCATGTCATAGCAGAGAATGAGGCTTCACGTCAGCCACCACTGCAACAGTCCATTGGCATATATTTAGGCCCAGCACACACACAGGCAGAGGAGAGAGGTCCCGTAACAGAGAATCTGTCTTCATGTCAGCAGAGAATTAGTCTGCATGTCATAGCAGAGAATGAGGCTTCACGTCAGCCACCACTGCAACAGTCCATTGGCATATATTTAGGCCCAGCACACACACAGGCAGAGGAGAGAGGTCCCGTAACAGAGAATCTGTCTTCATGTCAGCAGAGAATTAGTCTGCATGTCATAGCAGAGAATGAGGCTTCACGTCACCCACCACTGCAACAGTCCATTGGCATATATTTAGGCCCAGCACCCAGGCAGAGGAGGGAGGTCCCGTAACAGAGAATCTGTCTTCATGTCAGCAGAGAATTAGTCTGCATGTCATAGCAGAGAATGAGGCTTCACGTCAGCCACCACTGCAACAGTCCATTGGCATATATTTAGGCCTAGCACACAGGCAGAGGAGAGGTTCATTCAACTTTGGGTAGCATCGCAATATAATGGTAAAATGAAAATAAAAATAGGATTGAATGAGGAAGTGCCCTGGAGTCCAATAATATATGGTTATGGGGAGGTAGTTAATGTCTAATCTGGACAAGGGACGGACAGGTCCTGTGGGATCCATGCCTGGTTCATTTTTATGAACGTCAGCTTGTCCACATTGGCTGTAGACAGGCGGCTGCGTTTGTCTGTAATGACGCCCCCTGCCGTGCTGAATACACGTTCAGACAAAACGCTGGCTGCCGGGCAGGCCAGCACCTCCAAGGCATAAAAGGCTAGCTCTGGCCACGTGGACAATTTAGAGACCCAGAAGTTGAATGGGGCCGAACCATCAGTCAGTACGTGGAGGGGTGTGCACACGTACTGTTCCACCATGTTAGTGAAATGTTGCCTCCTGCTAACACGTTGCGTATCAGGTGGTGGTGCAGTTAGCTGTGGCGTGTTGACAAAACTTTTCCACATCTCTGCCATGCTAACCCTGCCCTCAGAGGAGCTGGCCGTGACACAGCTGCCTTGGCGACCTCTTGCTCCTCCTCTGCCTTGGCCTTGGGCTTCCACTTGTTCCCCTGTGACATTTGGGAATGCTCTCAGTAGCGCGTCTACCAACGTGCGCTTGTACTCGCGCATCTTCCTATCACGCTCCAGTGCAGGAAGTAAGGTGGGCACATTGTCTTTGTAGCGTGGATCCAGCAGGGTGGCAACCCAGTAGTCCGCACAGGTTAAAATGTGGGCAACTCTGCTGTCGTTGCGCAGGCACTGCAGCATGTAGTCGCTCATGTGTGCCAGGCTGCCCAGGGATAAGGACAAGCTGTCCTCTGTGGGAGGCGTATCGTCATCGTCCTGCCTTTCCCCCCAGCCACGCACCAGTGATGGACCCGAGCTGCGTTGGGTGCCACCCCGCTGTGACCATGCTTCATCCTCATCCTCCTCCACCTCCTCCTCATCCTCGTCCTCCTCGTCCTCCAGTAGTGGGCCCTGGCTGGCCACATTTGTACCTGGCCTCTGCTGTTGCCAAAAACCTCCCTCTGAGTCACTTCGAAGAGACTGGCCTGAAAGTGCTAAAAATGACCCCTCTTCCTCCTCCTCCTCCTCCTCCTCCTGGGCCACCTCCTCTTCCATCATCGCCCTAAGTGTTTTCTCAAGGAGACATAGAAGTGGTATTGTAACGCTGATAACGGTGTCATCGCCACTGGCCATGTTGGTGGAGTACTCGAAACAGCGCAACAGGGCACACAGGTCTCGCATGGAGGCCCAGTCATTGGTGGTGAAGTGGTGCTGTTCTGTAGTGCGACTGACCCGTGCGTGCTGCAGCTGAAACTCCACTATGGCCTGCTGCTGCTCGCACAGTCTGTCCAGCATGTGCAAGGTGGAGTTCCACCTGGTGGGCACGTCGCATATGAGGCGGTGAGCGGGAAGGCCGAAGTTACGCTGTAGCGCAGACAGGCGAGCAGCAGCAGGATGTGAACGCCGGAAGCGCGAACAGACGGCCCGCACTTTATGCAGCAGCTCTGACATGTCGGGGTAGTTGTGAATGAACTTCTGCACCACCAAATTCAGCACATGCGCCAAGCAAGGGATGTGCGTCAAATTGGCTAGTCCCAGAGCTGCAACGAGATTTCGCCCATTATCACACACCACCAGGCCGGGCTTGAGGCTCACCGGCAGCAACCACTCGTCGGTCTGTTGTTCTATACCCCGCCACAACTCCTGTGCGGTGTGGGGCCTGTCCCCCAAACATATGAGTTTCAGAATGGCCTGCTGACGTTTACCCCGGGCTGTGCTGAAGTTGGTGGTGAAGGTGTGTGGCTGACTGGATGAGCAGGTGGAAGAAGAGGAGGAGGAAGCCGAGAAGGAGGAGGTGGCAACAGGAGGCAAAGAATGTTGCCCTGCGATCCTTGGCGGCGGAAGGACGTGCGCCAAACAGCTCTCCGCCTGGGGCCCAGCTGCCACTACATTTACCCAGTGTGCAGTTAGGGAGATATAGCGTCCCTGGCCGTGCTTACTGGTCCACGTATCTGTGGTTAGGTGGACCTTGCCACAGATGGCGTTGCGCAGTGCACACTTGATTTTATCGGATACTTGGTTGTGCAGGGAAGGCACGGCTCTCTTGGAGAAGTAGTGCCGGCTGGGAACAACATACTGTGGGACAGCAAGCGACATGAGCTGTTTGAAGCTGTCTGTGTCCACCAGCCTAAATGACAGCATTTCATAGGCCAGTAGTTTAGAAATGCTGGCATTCAGGGCCAGGGATCGAGGGTGGCTAGGTGGGAATTTACGCTTTCTATCAAATGTTTGTGAGATGGAGAGCTGAACGCTGGCGTGTGACATGGTTGAGACGCTTGGTGACGGAGGTGGTGGTGGTGGTGTTGGTGGTACATCCCCTGTTTGCTGGGCGGCAGGTGCCAACGTTCCTCCAGAGGCGGAGGAAGAGGCCGAGGCGGCAGCAGCAGAATAGGCCGAGGCGGCAGCAGCAGAAGAGGTAGCAGGGGGAGCCTGAGTGACTTCCTTGGTTTTAAGGTGTTTACTCCACTGCAGTTCATGCTTTGCATGCAGGTGCCTGGTCATGCAGGTTGTGCTCAGGTTCAGAACGTTAATGCCTCGCTTCAGGCTCTGATGGCACAGCGTGCAAACCACTCGGGTCTTGTCGTCAGCACATTGTTTGAAGAAGTGCCATGCCAGGGAACTCCTTGAAGCTGCCTTTGGGGTGCTCGGTCCCAGATGGCGGCGGTCAGTAGCAGGCGGAGTCTCTTGGCGGCGGGTGTTCTGCTTTTGCCCACTGCTCCCTCTTTTGCTACGCTGTTGGCTCGGTCTCACCACTGCCTCTTCCTCCGAACTGTGAAAGTCAGTGGCACGACCTTCATTCCATGTGGGGTCTAGGACCTCATCGTCCCCTGCATCGTCTTCCACCCAGTCTTGATCCCTGACCTCCTGTTCAGTCTGCACACTGCAGAAAGACGCAGCAGTTGGCACCTGTGTTTCGTCATCATCAGAGACATGCTGAGGTGGTATTCCCATGTCCTCATCATCAGGAAACATAAGTGGTTGTGCGTCAGTGCATTCTATGTCTTTCACCGCTGGGGAAGGGCTAGGTGGATGCCCTTGGGAAACCCTGCCAGCGGAGTCTTCAAACAGCATAAGAGACTGCTGCATAACTTGAGGCTGAGACAGTTTCCCTGGTATGCATGGGGGTGATGTGACAGACTGATGGGGTTGGTTTTCAGGCGCCATCTGTGCGCTTTCTGCAGAAGACTGGGTGGGAGATAATGTGAACGTGCTGGATCCACTGTCGGCCACCCAATTGACTAATGCCTGTACCTGCTCAGGCCTTACCATCCTTAGAACGGCATTGGGCCCCACCATATATCGCTGTAAATTCTGGCGGCTACTGGGACCTGAGGTAGTTGGTACACTAGGACGTGTGGATGTGGCAGAACGGCCACGTCCTCTCCCAGCACCAGAGGGTCCACTAACACCACCACGACCATGTCCACGTCCGCGTCCCTTACTAGATGTTTTTCTCATTGTTATGGTTCACCACAACAACAAATATATTATTTGGCCCAATGTATTGTATTCAAATTCAGCGGGATATAAATTTGAGGCCTAGTATTTAGGCGCTGGGTGACCGGTATGGATTTAGTGACAGAATTAGACTTGGAAATGCACAGAAGCGTGTGTGTGAAGTTATTCTGAATGACCCTATGTGCACCTTGAATATTATATACCCTTTTTGGGATAGATTTCAAATAGCTCTGATATAGCAGGAACCACTAAATTATGAAATTGCTAAATTGGGAATTGTACTTCAACCCAGAACAAAAAATGTGCTTTGACGGACACTAAATAACTTTCCCAGCCACAACAGGACAGCGGTAACGAGAGATTTAGCAGGATATAAATTTGAGGCCTAGTATTTAGGCGCTGGGTGACAGGTATGGGTTTAGTGACAGAATTAGACTTGGAAATACACAGTAGCGGGTGTGTGTGAAGTTATTCTGAATGACCCAATGTGCACCTTGAATATTATATACCCTTTTAGGGATAGATTTCAAATAGCTCTGATATAGCAGAAACCACTAAATTATGAAATTGTTAAATTGGGAATTGTATTTAAACCCAGAACAAAAAATGTGCTTTGACGGACACTAAATAACTTTCCCAGCCACAACAGGACAGCGTTAACGAGAGATTTAGCAGGATATAAATTTGAGGCCTAGTATTTAGGCGCTGGGTGACAGGTATGGGTTTAGTGACAGAATTAGACTTGGAAATACACAGTAGCGGGTGTGTGTGAAGTTATTCTGAATGACCCAATGTGCACCTTGAATATTATATACCCTTTTAGGGATAGATTTCAAATAGCTCTGATATAGCAGAAACGACTAAATTATGAAATTGCTAAATTGGGAATTGTATTTCAACCCAGAACAAAAAATGTGCTTTGACGGACACTAAATAACTTTCCCAGCCACAACAGGACAGCGGTAACGAGAGATTTAGCGGGATATAAATTTGAGGCCTAGTATTTAGGCGCTGGGTGACAGGTATGGGTTTAGTGACAGAATTAGATTTGGAAATGCACAGTAGCGGGTGTGTGAAGTTATTCTGAATGACCCTATGTGCACCTTGAATATTATATACCCTTTTAGGGATAGATTTCAAATAGCTCTGATATAGCAGAAACCACTAAATTATGAAATTGCTAAATTGGGAATTGTATTTCAACCCAGAACAAGAAATGTGCTTGAACGGACACTAAATAACTCGCCCAGCTACAGCACTAGGGACAGATTTAGCTGGATATAAATTTGAGGCCTAGTATTTAGGCGCTGGGTGACAGGTATGGGTTTAGTGCCAGAATTAGACTTGGAAATACACAGTAGCGGGTGTGTGTGAAGTTATTCTGAATGACCCAATGTGCACCTTGAATATTATATACCCTTTTAGGGATAGATTTCAAATAGCTCTGATATAGCAGAAACCACTAAATTATGAAATTGCTAAATTGGGAATTGTATTTCAACCCAGAACAAGAAATGTGCTTGAACGGACACTAAATAACTCGCCCAGCTACAGCACTAAGGACAGATTTAGCGGGATATAAATTTGAGGCCTAGTATTTAGGCGCTGGGTGACAGGTATGGGTTTAGTGCCAGAATTAGACTTGGAAATACACAGTAGCGGGTGTGTGTGAAGTTATTCTGAATGACCCAATGTGCACCTTGAATATTATATACCCTTTTAGGGATAGATTTCAAATAGCTCTGATATAGCAGAAACCACTAAATTATGAAATTGCTAAATTGGGAATTGTATTTCAACCCAGAACAAGAAATGTGCTTGAACGGACACTAAATAACTCGCCCAGCTACAGCACTAAGGACAGATTTAGCGGGATATAAATTTGAGGCCTAGTATTTAGGCGCTGGGTGACAGGTATGGGTTTAGTGCCAGAATTAGACTTGGAAATACACAGTAGCGGGTGTGTGTGAAGTTATTCTGAATGACCCAATGTGCACCTTGAATATTATATACCCTTTTAGGGATAGATTTCAAATAGCTCTGATATAGCAGAAACCACTAAATTATGAAATTGCTAAATTGGGAATTGTATTTCAACCCAGAACAAGAAATGTGCTTGAACGGACACTAAATAACTCGCCCAGCTACAGCACTAAGGACAGATTTAGCGGGATATAAATTTGAGGCCTAGTATTTAGGCGCTGGGTGACAGGTATGGGTTTAGTGCCAGAATTAGACTTGGAAATACACAGTAGCGGGTGTGTGTGAAGTTATTCTGAATGACCCAATGTGCACCTTGAATATTATATACCCGTTTAGGGATAGATTTCAAATAGCTCTGATATAGCAGAAACCACTAAATTATGAAATTGCTAAATTGGGAATTGTATTTCAACCCAGAACAAGAAATGTGCTTGAACGGACACTAAATAACTCGCCCAGCTACAGCACTAGGGACAGATTTAGCGGGATATAAATTTGAGGCCTAGTATTTAGGCGCTGGGTGACAGGTATGGGTTTAGTGACAGAATTAGACTTGGAAATACACAGTAGCGGGTGTGTGTGAAGTTATTCTGAATGACCCAATGTGCACCTTGAATATTATATACCCTTTTAGGGATAGATTTCAAATAGCTCTGATATAGCAGAAACCACTAAATTATGAAATTGCTAAATTGGGAATTGTATTTCAACCCAGAACAAGAAATGTGCTTGAATGGACACTAAATAACTCGCCCAGCTACAGCACTAGGGACAGATTTAGCGGGATATAAATTTGAGGCCTAGTATTTAGGCGCTGGGTGACAGGTATGGGTTTAGTGACAGAATTAGACTTGGAAATACACAGTAGCGGGTGTGTGTGAAGTTATTCTGAATGACCCAATGTGCACCTTGAATATTATATACCCTTTTAGGGATAGATTTCAAATAGCTCTGATATAGCAGAAACCACTAAATTATGAAATTGCTAAATTGGGAATTGTATTTCAACCCAGAACAAGAAATGTGCTTGAACGGACACTAAATAACTCGCCCAGCTACAGCACTAGGGACAGATTTAGCGGGATATAAATTTGAGGCCTAGTATTTAGGCGCTGGGTGACAGGTATGGGTTTAGTGACAGAATTAGACTTGGAAATACACAGTAGCGGGTGTGTGTGAAGTTATTCTGAATGACCCAATGTGCACCTTGAATATTATATACCCTTTTAGGGATAGATTTCAAATAGCTCTGATATAGCAGAAACCACTAAATTATGAAATTGCTAAATTGGGAATTGTATTTCAACCCAGAACAAGAAATGTGCTTGAACGGACACTAAATAACTCGCCCAGCTACAGCACTAGGGACAGATTTAGCGGGATATAAATTTGAGGCCTAGTATTTAGGCGCTGGGTGACAGGTATGGGTTTAGTGACAGAATTAGACTTGGAAATACACAGTAGCGGGTGTGTGTGAAGTTATTCTGAATGACCCAATGTGCACCTTGAATATTATATACCCTTTTAGGGATAGATTTCAAATAGCTCTGATATAGCAGAAACCACTAAATTATGAAATTGCTAAATTGGGAATTGTATTTCAACCCAGAACAAGAAATGTGCTTGAACGGACACTAAATAACTCGCCCAGCTACAGCACTAAGGACAGATTTAGCGGGATATAAATTTGAGGCCTAGTATTTAGGCGCTGGGTGACAGGTATGGGTTTAGTGCCAGAATTAGACTTGGAAATACACAGTAGCGGGTGTGTGTGAAGTTATTCTGAATGACCCAATGTGCACCTTGAATATTATATACCCTTTTAGGGATAGATTTCAAATAGCTCTGATATAGCAGAAACCACTAAATTATGAAATTGCTAAATTGGGAATTGTATTTCAACCCAGAACAAGAAATGTGCTTGAACGGACACTAAATAACTCGCCCAGCTACAGCACTAAGGACAGATTTAGCGGGATATAAATTTGAGGCCTAGTATTTAGGCGCTGGGTGACAGGTATGGGTTTAGTGCCAGAATTAGACTTGGAAATACACAGTAGCGGGTGTGTGTGAAGTTATTCTGAATGACCCAATGTGCACCTTGAATATTATATACCCTTTTAGGGATAGATTTCAAATAGCTCTGATATAGCAGAAACCACTAAATTATGAAATTGCTAAATTGGGAATTGTATTTCAACCCAGAACAAGAAATGTGCTTGAACGGACACTAAATAACTCGCCCAGCTACAGCACTAAGGACAGATTTAGCGGGATATAAATTTGAGGCCTAGTATTTAGGCGCTGGGTGACCGGTATGGATTTAGTGACAGAATTAGACTGGGATATGGCCAAAAAATAAACAGACTATTGCTGGTTAAATGCACTTGGTGTGACAGCTTCACCCTGATGTAGGCTTTAGCCAAAAAACAACCACACCATTGAGGGTTAAATGCACTTGGTGACAGGCGCAGCTTGCCCCTGATTTAGTATATGGCCAAAAAATGAACAGACTATTGCTGGTTAAATGCACTTGGTGTGACAGCTTCACCCTGATGTAGGCTTTAGCCAAAAAACAACCACACCATTGAGGGTTAAATGCACTTGGTGACAGGCGCAGCTTGCCCCTGATTTTGTATATGGCCAAAAAATGAACAGACTATTGCTGGTTAAATGCGCTTGGTGTGACAGCTTCACCCTGATGTAGGCTTTAGCCAAAAAACAACCACACCATTGAGGGTTAAATGCACTTGGTCGCAGCTTGTGCTGGCGCACCACAAGACACAAAATGGCCGCCGATCACCCCAGAAAAATGTGACTGACAAACGGTCTGGGCAGCCTAAAAACAGTGAGCAATTGAGGATCAGCAGCTCAATGATCCACAGCTGCAGATCGATCAGTTAATCAAGTCCTTTGGAGGAGTTAATCTGCCTAATCTCGCCCTACTGTCGCAGCCGCAACCTCTCCCTACGCTAATCAGAGCAGAGTGACGGGCGACGCTATGTGACTCCAGCTTAAATAGAGGCTGGGTCACATGGTGCTCTGGCCAATCACAGCCATGCCAATAGTAGGCATGGCTGTGATGGCCTCTTGGGGCAAGTAGTATGACGCTTGTTGATTGGCTGCTTTGCAGCCTTTCAAAAAGCGCCAAGAAAGCGTCACAAAAGCGCGAAGAAAGCGACGAACACCGAACCCGAACCCGGACTTTTACGAAAATGTCCGGGTTCGGGTCCGTGTCACGGACACCCCAAAATTCGGTACGAACCCGAACTATACAGTTCGAGTTCGCTCATCCCTACTCCTGGATATGAATAATTTTTTCCAATTAAATTTTTTATTTTTCCCACGAGGGCACAATGGAAGATAATTAATATGTGTACATATACTGGAGAATAATAAAACTATCGGCAGGACATGCTCTGTACATATATGAATTGATATTTTATATCAATTACATTTTTTATATTTATTTTTGGGGGTTGATATAATCAATAAATAATATCTATTTTTCTAATTTGTGTATATTCATTTGGTATCCCATATTCTTCCTCTATGATATTTGAATATATATGTGCAACACCTCAATTCCTGCATTTTTCTAACCCTTTTTAGCAGTAAGCTTCCAGCATACTGCATACCCTTTTGCTATAACCACTTTCCTATCGCCCATTGACTATAAATGTCCTGGGAGGTCGGATTTACCAATGAAGGGACGTTTTAGATCGTCCTTTCACAGATCGCAGCTGCACGTTAATTGTGCAGTTGTTGTGCCGGAGGCTTGCTGTCAGTGACAGCAGGGCACCCCAAACAGAAGGCAGGGACCATTCCTGGGTGTCCCTGCCTTCCTGATCACTGTATAATCGGTGCTGAACGAGTGCTGTGTATACAGCAAGGAAGTGATGTACCGCTTCCTGTCCTGGCCCGGTGGTCATGTGACCGCCAAGGCCGGGTGACTGCCAGAGCTGTCGGGTCTTCCACAGACCTTGACTATCCCTGCAGTGAGGCTGTACAGCATAGCATATTGCTGTACTGCCTCTCTGAGGGTTGTATTCCCCCTGTAACTGGGGCTAATATATCAGCTCCAATTACAGGAGAAAAAAAAAAAATGTGAAGTTGAATGTCCCCCAGAGGTCTTGCATGATGTTAAAAGTGTAAAATAAAAGTTGCTAGGGTCTGAAAACATCTGGGGCACAGGCCCATTGTATCACGCCCCTGTGAAGCCACACCCCCACCCCATGAAGCCACACCCCCATGGGCCTTCACAGCAGTTATTAACCCCTTTCAGCAGTCCCCCCTTCACAGTAGTTATCAAACCCTTTCAGCAGTCCCCCCTTCACAGTAGTTATCAAACCCTTTCAGCAGTCCTCCCTTCACAGTAGTTATCAAACCCTTTCAGCAGTCCTCCCTTCACAGTAGTTATTAACCCCTTTCAGCAGTCCCCCCTTCAGTGAATGGAGGACTGCTGAAAGGGGTTAATAACTACTGTGAAAGGCCTAGCCGTCTGGGCAACCCCACAGATCATCCCCTGCAGTAACTAAACTTTAAATCAGCGCTCATCTCATTACTATCTTGACTTACACACTCATCTCCAGTAACATGCAGTGAGGGCGGCGCTCACTCACTGATGCTACGCGCCTGCGCCGCCTAGTGGGAGGAGCAGGCGCAAGATGTCAGTGAGCGAGCGCCACCCGCACTGCATGTTTCCGGAGATGAGTGTGTAAGATAGTAATGAGATCATGAGTGCTGTTTTAAAGTTCAGTTACTGCAGGATACGGATTAGGATGGCGGGGCTGTGCAGCGCCGGAGAGTTAGAGCGGCTGGCCCTGCCAGCCAGGGGAGTAGCTAGAACCGACTGGGCCCCACAGCAAAATTTTGTATTGGGCCCCCCCTCCATGACTATCCTGGCATCCTATATGTGCATATGTAAGGGGGAGTTCACATCACATTTTTGCCATCCGTTTGATGATTACGTTGGAAAATGGGATACAAAAGCGCAGCACACTACGCTTTTGTATCCTGCAAAGTCTGTTAAAAAAAAATGTATACATTAACGTATCATTTTTTTAATGGTGTCAGTCACCTGTTAACATATAAATTTTATGTATACATTACCAGGGGTCAGAAACCTTTGGCACTCCAGCTGTTGTGAAACCACAATTCCCAGCATGTTCCATAAATTTATATGGGAGTTATGAGAAGAGCAGAGCAATAATGCATGCTGGGAGTTGTAGTTTCACAACAGCTTGAGTGCCGTAGGTTGCCTACTCCTGCATTAGACGAATGGCAAAACGTGATAGTGCCAAGTGGCAAGCACTAGAGACAGAGAAGGGAGGCTGCAATGTACAGGGCACAGTATAGTATAGGGGGTACAGTACAGGGCAATGGGGGGGGGGGGGAAACGCACAGTGCAGCATAGGGGGTACAATGCAGCATAGCGGGCACACTAAAGGGCAGGGGGGACAGTACAGCATAGCGGGCACAATACAGGGCAGGGGGCACACACAGTGCAGCATAGGGGGAACAGTGCATTATAGGGACTACAGTACAAGGCAGGAGGCACACACAGTGCAGCATAGCAGGCACAATACAGGGCAGGAGGCACACACAGTGCAGCATAGGGGGAACAGTGCATTATAGGGAGTACAGTACAAGGCAGGAGGCACACACAGTGCAGCATAGGGGGAACAGTGCATTATAGGGGGTACAGTACAGGGCAGGAGGCACACCCAATGGAGGATAGCGGGCACAATACAGGGCAGGGGGCACGCACAGTGCAGCATAGGGGAAACAGTGCATTATAGGGGGTACAGTACAGGGCAGATGGCACACACAGTGCAGCATAGGGCAGGGGGAAGAATACGGCATGGGGTACAGGGCAGGGGGTATACACACTGCAGCATGGGGGGTACAGTACAGGGCAGGAGGCACATACAGTGCAGTATAGGGGGTACAGTACAGGGCAGGGGGCAGAATACAGCCAAAAGATGCACCTATAAATGCTCCATTCACATGTCCTACCTCATGAGATGATAGCTCCTAGTGGGCAAAAGGACCTTTCATGACTTCAGGAGCACATGATCAGTCACATGAGTGGGCGGAGTCAGGTTCCGGGCTGTGCAGGAGATTGTGTGAAATGACTGCGCTGGCACGAAAAACTGCATGTAATCAAGACACTTGGTGTCAGGCTGCCAGGCGCGGGGCCCCTTGTCAGCCTGGGCCCCGAAGCAGCCGCTTCCCTGGTAGTAACGCCACTGCTGCCAGCATAACATTCGGGGCACTGGTCAAAACATACGGGGCTCAAGACGCCCCTGGGGCCAACTATCTGCCAGGGCTCTGATGGTAAAAAAGCGTGACTCATCTGTTGGTGTTTTGGGGAAGGGCGGCAGCCCGCAAGAATAAGCAAGAGACCAGCATACAAAGCAATGAGTCTCTTTAACACGCTTCGTTGGAAGGCTGGAGCAGTAAGGTCACACAAAGATGGTGCAGGGCCCAATCCTCAAACGTGACTGATCAGCTACAGGGCTGTGCCTGTCGGTGCCCAGGGGAAGCACATTCCTGTATGGAAATGCTGCAAGGACCTGGGGCTGCAAGGCAGTGATCCCCTCCAATACACACTATATTCAGGCCTCAGCAGGAGTAGCACCCACATTTGGTGTAAGGTAAGGTTCTCCAGTGAGGCTGACTAGCCTCAGGGCTGCCCTGGATGGTGGGAAGAATGAGACCCGTGGCTCTTCAATGTCCCCTAGGTAGATGGGCAGTAGATCGGGATCAGTGAGCTAAGGATAAGGTCAAGATTAGCCTTTATAGCCATATTAACTTCGGAGTGCGCAAAATCTGCGACCACAAAAGAGCATTGACAGTCCTGCACTGTCTTGGCTGTGTGCTTAAGGTCCTGCTGGCAGATCAATCTTTACCCCAGATCTCTCTGAAGAAGATAAAGTATCTTTCTGTACTCCATCTTTCATATAACTCCACTTCATTGTAAGGATGGTATTGGCCGGGTTTCCTACAGACATGATGCTTACTCTTCAGGCAATGCTCTTATAAGTGCATTTCAAGAATTCCAAGCAGTCGGTAATGCATTTTGCCGATCCCACATAGGATCTATTTTAGAATAAGGCAATAAGGTAATAAAATGTGAACAAATTGGTTGGAATACTTCTTGAATGCAATGTACAGTGCTCAAAAAAATAAAGGGAACACTTAAACAACACAATGTAACTCCAAGTCAATCACATTTCTGTGAAATCAAACTGTCCACTTAGGAAGCAACACTGAGTGACAATCAATATCACATGCTGTTGTGCAAATGGGATAGACAACAAGTGGAAATTGTAGGCAATTAGCAAGACACCCCCAATAAGGGAGTGGTTCTGCAGGTGGTGAACAAAGACCACTTCTCAGTTCCTATGCTTCCTGGCTGATGTTTTGGTCACTTTTGGCGGTGCTTTCACTCTAGTGGTAGCATGAGACGGAGTCTAGAACCCACACAAGTGGCTCAGGTAGTGCAGCTTATCCAGGATGGCACATCATTGCGAACTGTAACAAGAAGGTTTGCTGTGTCTGTCAGCGTAGTGCCCAGAGCATGGAGGCGCTACCAGGAGACAGGCCAGTACATCAGGAGACGTGGAGGAGGCTGTAGGAGGGCAACAACTCAGCATTAGGACCGCTACCTCCGCCTTTGTGCAAGGAGGAACAGGAGGAGCACTGCCAGAGCCCTGCAAAATGACCTCCAGCAGGCCACAAATGTGCATGTGTCTGCTCAAACGGTCAGAAACAGAAGACTCCATGAGGGTGATATGAGGGCCCGACGTCCACAGGTGGGGGTTGTGCTTACAGCCCAACACCGTGCAGGACGTTTGGCATTTGCCAGAGAACACCAAGATTGGCAAATTTGCCACTGGCGCCCTGTGCTCTTCACAGATGAAAGCAGGTTCACACTGAGCACATGTGACAGACGTGACAGAGTCTGGAGATGCCGTGGAGAACGTTCTGCTGCCTGCAACATCCTCCAGCATGACCGGTTTGGCATTGGTCAGTAATGGTGCGGGGTGGCATTTCTTTGGAGGGCCGCACAGCCCTCCATGTGCTCGCCAGAAGTAGCCTGACTGCCATTAGGTACCGAGATGAAATCTTCAGACCCCTTGTGAGACCATATGCTGGCACGGTTGGCCCTGGGTTCCTCCTAATGTAAGACAATGCTAGACCTCATGTGGCTGGAGTGTGTCAGCAGTTCCTGCAAGACGAAGGCATTGATGCTATGGACTGGCCTGCCCGTTCCCCAGACCTGAATCCAATTCAGCACATCTGGGACATCATGTCTCGCTCTATCCACCAACGCCACGTTGCACCACAGGCTGTCCAGGAGTTGGCAGATGCTTTAGTCCAGGTCTGGGAGGAGATCCCTCAGGAGACCGTCTGCCACCTCATCAGGAGCATGCACAGGCGTTGTAGGGAGGTCATGCAGGCACGTGGAGGCCACACACACTACTGAGCCTCATTTTGACTTGTTTTAAGGACATTACATCAAAGTTGGATCAGCCTGTAGTATGTTTTTCCACTTTACTTTTAAGTGTGACTCCAAATCCAGACCTCCATGGGTTGAAAAATTTAATTTCAATTTTTTTTTATTTTTGTGTGATTTTGTTGTCAGCACATTCAATTATCTAAAGAACAAAGTATTTCAGAAGAATATGTAATTAATTAATTCAGATCTAGGATGTGTTATTTTTGTGTTCCCTTTATTTTTTTGAGCAGTTGTATATCATGTCTGTCTGGCCTCAATTAGAGCCACAGTCTGACAAAAACACATAAAAGCATACATACTACAATCCACTCTCCAGAACCATTTCCTGGCTGCCATCTACCTCCCTCTAGTAACAGAGACTTTAAGTGGTGGCAACATGTACCAGTTCAGCACTAGTGATGAGCGGCAGGGGCAATATTCAAATTCGTGATATTTTGCGAATATTTTGTATTATATTCTTGATTGCAAAAATCGGCAATGTATTATTCGTGTAAAGCATGAGAAATACCGACGTGGGTCACTTATGCTACATTTTTCAAGCTGTTATAAGTTTCCTGAGACTGGAGAAAATGGTTGGCACGGAGGAACATTAGCATAGCTTTATATACAGATAGAGTGCTCCAATATATTTGTGCTTTCGAATTTTTGGCATTAATGATGCGCATATTTTTTCGCAACACGTGCAACTTGTGACATCACAGCACAGCACTGTCTGTAGCATGTATGTATGGACAGCAGAACCTATTACACTGCCTAACACCCTACACTGGAACCTTCATATAGATCAATCGAACCTACACTGACTATCTCCCCCTAACTATCTTAATTATATATATAAGTTAACTGTCTAATGTAATACAACAAAGCACAGAGCACAGCAATGACACTGCTGTCTCTTTCATAACTGCAATAAACTTTAGAAAATAGCTGCTGGGGAGGTTCTTATATAGTTAGGGGTAGGCAACTTTTCTATTGGTTGCTAGGGATGTTGCTAAGCTGTGACAAAGCCTTCTCATTGGCCCACAAGCTAAAAGAAGGGAGGGATGATCACCTGATGTGTACTGTGTTAAAAAACAAACAAACAAAAAAGATAAACATTTGCTTTTCGAATATTTGCGCTCAACACTATTCAGCACCTGTTATATGTCAGATTGACAACTCTGGACAACATGTTTGGCTAAAGGAAATCTCCATTAACAGGCTTTCCATCAGATTATTGCTATGTAATGAATGCATGGCTGCTCACATTTTAGTGGTCCATCAAGGAAAATGGCCCCTTTTATTTACCACTTTACAGGTTCGACTCGTTTGCTGGTTAGTGGCTCTATTTTAGTCTGCCTCTGACTTCTCACCATGCGGTTGATATTTTTTTCTGGAGTTTCTGCTGGTTGTTTGTGGATCCCTTGTTCCTCACTCTTCCCAAGCTAAGTTCCGCTTTTGCTCTGTGTTGTTTGTGTTAGTCTATGTCTCAGGGAGACGCTGGCCCCTTAACTGTGGAAGGTACCGGCAGTCTCATTCCCCGTTCCCTAATCTAGGGTTTGCTACAGTATTAGCAGGGTCTAGGTATGAGTGTATGTGTTCGTCCACCATCAGGGCTTGCACATACTGTCAGAAGTCAGGGAGAGACAGGGATTGCCAGGAGGTAACCATCTCTCTCTCACTAGCTTCTAGGCCTAGACTGTTATCCTATGCTGTCTGTTTATCTGGTGTACCTGTTATCCACATTACCCCATGATAGCCAATTAACCCTAAAAAGGAAAGAACAAACTTGGACACACTGCTTTGATGCCCTGTCCTCATATCATGTCCACCTCCGGTTTGAGTAAGTTTCACAGTCTCTCCTGTGACAGGGGTCAGAAGATCTAAGCAACCTAGTGAATCCCTAAACCGAGCCCTAACTACTATCAGTATAAACAGACCTTGATGGTGGGAATGTTCATACACTGGAACCTAGGGCCCTATCTGTCCCTAAAGTGCCCTGTAAATAGTATCAGGACAAGAGATGACCTGTTCCTTCCCAGCTGAAGGAACAGGAGACTCCCTCAGACCTAATACCAAAAGGTAGGGAAATACAACAAACAAGAAATAAAGGAAAGGCACTTAACTCCGAAGTATGCGGACGAGCAGGAACTAAGAGTTGAACCAACACCAGCTGAAGGAACAGGAGACTCCCTCAGGTCTAATACCCTTTCCTTAGTTTCCAGGCCTAGTACCTTTTCCCTTCCCTCTTGTGGTTGGTGTGGAGTTATCTACCCACAGCGCGCTGTGACATTATCAACCGCCATATACAGTCAATTATTTTTGTGTCAGTGAGGCTATGTATCCAATCGTTGCACTGGCTAGACAATTTCAGGGTTTGTCTATAGAGATAACTGACCTCTGCACCAGATCCAGGGATCATAGGCTGCTGGTGCCAGTAGTAGTTACCAGGCCTGTCCTGGACCTAAGGTTGCACTTCTGGACAGATTTTCAGAGGGAAGCAATAATTTCATTCAGTTCAGAGAGTCCAGTAAATTGGACTTTAAGTTACGTCAGCTGTCATCTGGAATGAGAGTCAAACAGTGGGTATTATCAGGTCGTTGCTTAAAGGGGACGCTCAGTCTTGGGCATTTTCTCTAATGAACGGTTAACAGTCCCTCCGGTTGGTAGATACATTTTTCAGAGTTCTAGGTCTTATCTACGATGACCCGGATCGGATTTATGTGGTTTACGGCAGGGACAGCGTTCTGCAGAGATCTATTGCTCTGAATTTAGGAGATGGGCTACGGATACAGAGTGGAATGATCCAGCTCTTCATAGCCAATTCTGTCAGGGATTATCCGAGAGGTTAAAGGATGCGTTGGCCTTTCATGAAAATCCTCAATCATTGGAAGTGGCTATGTCCCTTGCTGTAAGTATGGATCGACGCCTGAGAGAGAGATTTGAGGTCCCTCACTCTCAGGACGAACTATCATATAACGTGATGGCTTCCTCTGACACCTTGGGTGGAGATACTCCTGAGTTTATGCCTGGTGACAAACCTATGCAGTTAGGGGGAGCTACCCCTGGGCCTGCTTGCAAGAGTTTTAGGCATAAGAAGGGAGTATGTTTTTTCTGTGGAAAAAAGGGAACATTTTGTTAATGTTTGTCCTTATTTTCAGCGTCAAGGTGAAAACAAAAAGAAAGCAATGTTTAATTCCCATCTTACTCTTGGTGGTGTTGGTGGCGAGTCAGAGAACTTACTTTTGTCAATTACTGGTAGTACCCAATTTCTCCTGTCTGCCGAGGTGGCGCTAGCATCCAAAACTGTGGGAATTGAGTTGTTTATTGAAAGTGGGGAAGGTGTTAACTTAGTTGATGGTCAGTTCGTCCATTTGCATGGGTTGACGACAAGTACATTAGAGAAAAATATTTTGGTGTTTGCAATAGACTCCGCACCACTTTCTCAGAGATGTTTGTCACAGGTGGTGCAGGACATCCACTTAAGAATGGGTGATTTTTATCAGGAATCCATTTCGTGTTTTGTACTGAGTTTCTGCCTGCTCCGTTGATTCTGGGTTTACCATGGTTGAACAAACATAATCCTACCATTGACTGGCAAGCGAGACAGATTCTCGATTGGAGTGAATATTGCATGGACAATTGTCCTAATACATCTATTTCTGTCTTGACCACTAAAAGCTGTTCCCTCTTTCATTTCATATTTTTCTGATGTATTTTCTGAGATTGGTTGCCGGGGTTTCCCCCCACACGGGGAATATGATTGTCCTATCAATCTTATTCCCAGAGCAAAATTGCCCAAATCTAGGTTATATAACCTTTCTGAACCCGAAAGAGCGGCAATGCGAGAGTATATTGCCGAAAGCTTGGCTAAGTGACATATTAGACCTTCCAAGTCCCCAGTGGAAGCAGGGTTTTTCTTTATAAAGAAGAAAGACAGAACTCTTAGGCCATGTCTGGACTTCCATGATTTCAATCGGATTACGGTCTGTGAGCCGTATCTCCTTCCTTTGATTCCTAACTTGTTTAATCAGATTGTTGGTGCCAAGGTGTTCTCCAAGTTGGACCTAAGGGGGGCATATAATCTGGTCAGGATCAAGGATGGGGATGAATTGAAGACTATGTTTAATACCCCAGAGGGTCATTTTGAGACTCTGGTCATGCTGTTTGGGTTAACTAATGCTCCTGCGGTTTTCCAGCCTTTTTTCTTAATGATATCTTTCATCATCTGGTGGGGAGGTTTGTTGTTGTTTATCTGGATGACATACTAATTTATTCTCCAGATATGGAGACTCATCAGGATCACGTGAGACAGGTGTCCTAAGAGAGAATAAACTGTATGCTAAGATGGGGAATAAACTCTCATCTTCAGGTTTTCGTATGGCTCCAGAGAAGGTCCATGTTGTGTTGGAATGGGATTGACTCGAAAATCTGAAAGGGCTTATGTGGTTTTTGGGGTTCACTAACTACTACCGTAAATTCATTTTGAACTACTTGACTGTTGTTAAACCTTTAACAGACATGACTAGGAAAGGTTTGTATGTCTCAGTCTGGTCTGATGCAACATTACAAACTTTTTCTGCAGTGAAGGAATGTTTTGCTTCTGCTCCTATACTGGTGAAACCGGATATGTCACAGCCATTCATTGTGGAAGTTGACGCATCTGAGGTAGGGGTGGGAGCAGTCTTGTCACAGGGTCCTTCACCTAGTAAATGGCACCCATGTGCATTCTTCTCTAAGAAACTCTCAGCTGCAGAAAGAAATGTGTGGGTAATAGAGAGTTGCTGGGCATTAAGTTGGCTTTTGAGGAGTGGCGTAATTGGTTGGAAGGAGCAATTCATCCTATTACTGTGCTTACTGATCACAAAAATCTGGCTTACCTGGAGTCGGCTAAACTACTGAACCAAAGGCAGGCCAGATGATCATTTTTTTTTACCAGATTTAATTTCATCGTCACCTATCGCCCTGGGGTTAAGAACGTCAAGTCTGATGCTTTGTCAAGTAGCTTTACTGGAAGGGGCGGGGGTTATTCGGAAGATCCCGGTCCGATATTATCTGAGGGGGTAGTTATATCCACCCTATATCCCGACCTTGAATCAGAGGTGTTGGAGGCCCATGGAAATGCATCGGATTCTTGTTCTTTCTGAATTACGTCACAAGGTGTTCAAGGAACATCACTGTACGGTTCTCAAGGGACACCCTGGGAGCAGATCCACTGTCGATCTCATCTCTCCTAGATTGTGGTGGCCAGGGTTGCGCATGTGTGTTGAGGACTATGTGCTTGCAGTACTCATGCACGTGCTAAGGTGACACATACCCGGCCTTCCGGATCTTTACTTCCGTTGTCCATCCCGTCCCAACCTTGGACTCATTTATCCATGGATTTTATCATGGATTTACCAAATTCTTCAGGAAAAATTGTGATTTTGGTGGTTGTCGATTGCTTTGGTGGTTGTTGATCACACTTTATAGCATTAGGAGGTCTACCTAATGCTAAAACTCTGGCACAAGTGTTTGTCGATAACATTATGAAAATTACATGGTATTCCTTCTGATGTGGTGTCTGATAGGGGGACTCAGTTTGTTTCCAAATTCGGGAAGGCGCTCTGTACTCGTCTGGAGTTACAATTGTCCTTCTATTCGGCCTTTCATCCTCAGTCGAACGGACAGACTGAAAGCACTAACCAGAATCTGGAGACTTATTTGAGATGTTTTGTCTCGGAGAACCAGGATGAGGGGTCCTCATTTTTGTCTTTAGCCAAGTGTGCCATAAATAACCGTAGATAGGAGTCCGCTGATAAGTCGTCCTTTCTTGGGAATATGGGTTCCACCCGCAATTTGGCAAATTTTCTGGTACAGAGACTTCTGGTATACCTGAAGAGGAACGATTTTCCTCTTCTTTGTCATCTATTTGGAAATTTCAAAATAATCTGGGCAACAAGTATAAACGTATGGCCAACAAGAGACGTATGAATGGTCCGGCCCTGAGAGTTGGTGATTCTGTGTGTCTGTCCACAAGAAACATTAAGTTGAAAGTACCTTCTTGGAAGTTGGGTCCAAGGTTTATTGGTCCATATAAGATCACCTCCATTATCAACCCAGTAGCCTTTCGTCTTCAACTTCCTCAGGCTTTCAAGATTCATAATGTGTTCCATAAGTCCTTGTTGAAAAGATGTGTCAAACCTGTTGAACCATCCTCATTTCCTCCTGCTTCTGTCATGGAGGACGGTAATCTGTAATTTCAGATCTCCATGATAATTGACTCCCGAATTCTCCATATATCCCTCCAGTATCTTGTTCACTGGAGGGGTTATGGACCAGAGGAGAGGATGTGGGTTCCAGCGCCCGACTTTAATGTTAGTCATCTGGTGAAAGCCTTTCACAGAGCTCATTTGGATAAAGTCGGTCCTTGGTGTCCGGAGGCCACCCATTGAAGGGGGGTACTGTCACGGTCTCTCCTGTGACAGGGGTCAGAAGATCTAAGAGACTGGCTGCACGTGATATGATCTGACAGCCTCTCTGGTTTCACTTGCTTCTGTGTTGTTGCTGGGTATGACCACACCTCTGGTCTCAGGTGTAGCTTAAGTCATTACAACTCCTCTATTTAGTCTGGCCTTAGCCATCATGCTACGCGGTTGATAGTTCATTTTGGATGTTAGAAGTGCTGGTGTTGGTTCTCCTCTGAGTTCCTGCTCGTCCGCATACTTCGGAGTTAAGTGCCTTTCCTTTATTTCTTGTTTGTTGTATTTCCCTACCTTTTGGTATTTGGTATTGTTCCTTCAGCTGGGAATGAACAGGTCATCTCTTGTCCTGATACTATTTACAGGGCACTTTAGGGTCAGATAGGGCCCTAGGTTCCAGTTTTTTAACATTCCTACCATCAAGGTCTGTTTATACTAATAGTAGTCAGGGCTCCGTTTAGGAATTAACTAGGTGGTGACTTTTTCCTCTTTCCTTAGTTTCCAGGCCTAGTACCTTTTCTCTTCCCTCTTGAGAACCTCTGTAATTACCTTAGTTCCTAAATGCATCCATAGTGATGAAAAGTTCTGAATTAGTTGGGATTGTCCTAACCTAAACTACACCATCAGTTGTTTTTCTAAATGGGCTGTTATCTATAGGATTAACCAAAACAACAGTCAACATCTCACCTCTCCTTGTTCCCATCTAGACTTCAACAGCCCATGCAACTTGGTAAATATTTCTCAGAAGGAATGATCTTTTTGAGAGATCTATAATATCCATTGAGGACCCTAACAATTCTAGTTCAGGGTAAGTTATCCGAGCATAGAAGTCAGGAAGTAGCAGGTTAAACGTTGCTTAGATATCGGAAGTAGTAGGATTTGTCACCAATTGCCACCAATTTTTTTACGAGTCAAATTTCTGTGCTGATAATTTATTAATGTATACCCGAGGATTTAGAATATAATACATTTGCTGCCTGAAGTCACCACTAGACGGGACATGGGTACATATTGCATTCTTCCAAGCTCCCTCTAGTGGTGGATGTAGGCAGTTATGGTATTGTGTTTTAAATCTGTCTATGTAGGAGATTAGTACAGAATTATAGACCTAAGAATATGATTTTATTTGTTGTAGCTTCAACTAATGATAATACACACGCTATTAACTACATTATACATTTCTTGCAACTTTTTTCTTTTCATTAGCATTTTTGCTATTTTTCTAAGTCTTCAAAAAAAAAATAAAGCAGCATATCATTACCCTCTGCCCATTCACCAATGAATTGTCTTATTAAACACCGCCCTAGCTCATTCTCCAATTTCAGTTTTTCCTTACTGCTTATAGAGTTTTTGCCATTAGTCTTTCATTCTATTTTATCTTTAAACATATGTATGCTTAAAATACATTTATACCTTTCACCTTTTTCCTTTAATCTTAAAGTTTTGTCTGTTGTTTCACAATCCCTTGTTTTAAGAAGTCAGTAATATTATGTCTAAACTGGAAGAAGCTGGAAAATGCTATTTAGAGATATTCCTGGGATATTCTCCCCCTGCAGGTCTCCCAGCTCTTGAGTGGGGAGCAGATGGTGACCCACATACTGGTGTCTTACTGTATTAAGTGTTTTGTGCAGGAAGGTGCCTACAGGCAGTGAAATAGTTAACCCTCTGCACTGTCCATTTTGCTTATCCTTTTTTTTTTTTTCATGTGTACTGTGTCATTATTCTCTGCTGGACCATTTTTGAACAACTCTTGCACTTTCCATCTTTTATTGCATTTTCTGTCTCCAGGTCGATCCTTTATGTGCTACATTCCCATATGTGCCTCCTGATTTCTCTTCTTTGTTCAGGGTGTCTGGTGAATTTCTGGTTCAATGTAATTTTCTTCTTTACTAACCTTCTCCCCATTTTCTTTTACCTCCAGTACCTTCTATCTGTATATTCACTTTGCTCTGTGTTACAGTATATCCTAAACTCTTTACATTCTCTTTATATTTTTTTATGCATGTTCTTCATCCTTATGGCTTCATTTCTATCGTATATCTATTCTTCCAAAAGCTTCTTTTTTCCCTCTGCTTTCACATTTTTCACCCTCCTCGACACCCCTCCTTTTCTAAATGTCTATCCCATTTTCTCACTCTCTGGTCAGCCTGCAGGCTGGAAACCCTGCCTCATAGTTCTATCTCCTTGTATTTCTGGGTCTTAATAAAGAGGTGAAGGGTATATTTCATGTCTAATAATCGTATTCTTGCTATTCGTCGTGTCCAGTTAGACAAACTCGGGTCTTTATCACTTTGTTTCTCTGGGCTGTCACCAAGGTTCACACCATAGTTAGTCCTGACTGGTGGACTGCTGTCTGAAAATGTATGTAATGACAAAATAGTAATTTAGTCCCACCATATTGATAAATAGGGAATGTAGACACTATTGCACTTCTGCTTCCGATTGGTTGGAAATGAGTCCCATATATTCAATCAAAGCACTCCCCTGTATGCAAATATTAGGCTGACAAATGAGTCTCACTTTGACTTTATACTTTCTATTATAACTTCTCTCTCTAGGATCAGCTGCTGGTTTTGGCTTACAAACATCGGGGGTCACGCATGAGTAAGGGGGGTGTGACCCCCGAAACGTCACGCATGAACTAGTGTGGTACAGCTCAGCGTCCTCTGAACAAAAAGTGCCTGTGAGCCATATATGTCTTTTATCAAGAAGAATAAAGCTACAAATATATTGAAGATACCTCTGAAGCGTGAGTACGTTTTTCCTCATACGCTTGATCATAATACCAATGAATGGCGGCTGAACTGTATGTGAGAAACTGGAAATGTCCCAGACAATAAACTATCTGTTAGCAGCAGAGGGAGAGATTCATTGTCACCAATAGATGCCCAGCCCCAATCTAAACCCAGAAGTGGGAGGAACGTAGTGCTAGCGGTGCGTTTCCCGAGTCACTGTGTTACCCTTTACTGGGAGGCATAGACTGCGGCTTAATGTAGCTGATGAAGTGGAAATAAACACACTGCATCTTTTCATTACAGAGCAGTGTTTGCCTCTGTCTTTCTCACTTCCTCCCCCGCTGATCCTAAATGGGTTTTAAATGAGAGCGATGTTCTTCCCTGCGTGGAAATAAAATAAATTTCGCTTCCTTTGCGCCTGGAGACTCAGCCAGCCCTCAATTCACACACCACAGGAATAACAGAGGATTTTAAAGTGAAACTTTTATTGTATGTCAGAATATCAGTTTTCCAGCGTGATACCTTTCATGTGTGTTACTAATTAATATTTCGAAGTAACCTGCGGTGCTCCAGGCATACGTCTTTTACCAATGTACTATTTCCTTTTCTGTGACATTAAATAATTCTGTCTCTTTATATAGCTTGTCTCTATGACTGCTTCGACCACTGCATAAAATCCGACCAACGATTCATATACAATATCCTATCTCTCTGTCACCTGAATATGCTCATTCCTCTTACCGGAGACTGACGGCTGCCATGTAATTACTACGTGCACATTCAACTGTAAAAGAAAGGTTTGTTTCTGAACGTGAGAACCAAATGGGTGGATCAATTACCATGCATGCTTTCAATAGTGAGGTTACGTCAGCACGATTTATTAAATACTCATAAAGGAATCAAAAATTTGTAAAATCACAAATGTTTTTTGATGTAGAAATTCAGGAGGTAATGGGTAAGAGGAGTTGCCATGGTTAACGTCTTAGTTTTGAAGAGTATTACATCTGGTCTGTAAGTATACTGACTGATAGATGCTTATGGCCACTTCCACACGGTCAGTATTTTTCATCGATGTTTGTAAGCCGAAACCAGCAGCTGAACCTAGAGAGAGAAGTCATAATAGAAAGATTTGTCCCTCTTCTGTGTGTAGGACCCACATCTATTTTTATCTTAGGCCTGTGTCTGATACATCCGGGACAAGACAGTCAGTGTTTCATCTGTGCAAATGTCTCTGAAGGGTCTGCTGTTGTTCCACATGTCTGTGTTAAGCCCTCCATGTGTCATCAGTATTTCACATGCACTGTGATCATTGAAAATATCTGACAGAGCACAGGAGCCACACTGGCGGATCCAGGGGGGGGGGGGGGGGGCAACCCCCCCCCCCCCCCGAGCTGGCAACGCGGCCCTGCTCAGAAGTGGGGGGCGGCGGTGGCAGGGCACAGGGAGATGAACGCTTCCATAGAAGCACTCATCTCCATAGTCATCTGTATCGCCATTCTCAGGACAGCGATACAGATGGCTGTGCTGAGGCAGGGGAGGGGGAGGCGTGTCCCTTTCCCTTTTTCTCTGATAGACTGTAGGCACTAGGCCAGCAGCCTATCAGAGGCTGCCTGAGCCGTACAGAGCGGGACACAGGCCGGAAGAGGCCTGCATCTCATCGCTGACAAGGAGGTAAGTATAAGTGTTTTTTTCTTTTTGTATATATATACAATACTTTTACTGGCACATTGGCGGGGGGGGGGGGGGCTGTTATTACTGGCACATTGGAGGGGGCTGTTATTACTGGCACATTGGGGGGGCTGTTATTACTGGCACATTGGGGGGGCTGTTATTACTGGCACATTGGGGGGCTGTTATTACTGGCACATTGGGTGGGCTGTTATTACTGGCACATTGGTGGGGCTCTGTTATTACTGGCACATTGGTGAGGCTGTTATTATTGGCACATTGGGGGGGCTGTTATTACTGGCACATTGGGGGGCTGTTATTACTGGCACATCATGGGGCTGTTATACTGGCACATCATGGGGATGTTATTACTGGCACATCATGGGGGGGCTGTTATTACTGGCACATGATGAGGGGCTGTTATTACTGGCACATGATGGGGGGCTGTTATTACTGGCATATGATGGGGGCTGTTATTACTGGCACATGATGGGGGTTGTTTTTACTGGCACATGATGGGGGGCTGTTATTACTGGCACATTGGGGGCCTGTTATTACTGGCACATTGGGGGGACTGTTATTACTGTCACATTGGGGGGGCTGTTATTACTGGCACATTGGGGGGCTGTTATTACTGGCACATTGCGGGGGCTGTCATTACTGGCACATTGGGGGGCTGTTATTACTGGCACATTGACGGGGGCTGTTATTACTGGCACATTGAGGGGGGCTTTTATTACTGGCACATTGGGGGGCTGTTATTGCTGGCACATTGGGGGGGCTGTTATTACTGGCACATTGGGGGGCTGTTATTACTGGCACATTGGGGGGCTGCTATTACTGGCACATTGGGGGGCTGTTATTACTGGCATATTGGGGGTGCTTTTATTACTGGCATATTGGGGGGGCTGTTATTGCTGGCACATGATGGGGGGCTGTTATTACTGACACATGATGGGGGGGCTGTTATTACTAGCACATGATGGGGGGCTGTTATTTTTATTTTTTTTTTTGTCACTGAAGTAACTTGTAACTGACAAAAGTAATAATAAATACAAATGTACTGATAATCATCTAATAAAAACCAGACACTGCCTTTTAATTGTGCTCCAACGGAACAATTTAAAAAAAAAATAATACAAATGGCCTAGGCAAAAATGATGGTAACCCTAGAAAAGATTGAAAATAATTTGACTGTAGGGACATGGTATACTAAGGTGTGTCTTTGTCTACCTATTTAAAGGGTGAAAAGTAGTAACTGTGCTGTTTGGTATCATGGTGGGTACCATAATGAACATGTATAGAAGAAAGCCAAAGAGAGAATAGTTTCAGGAGATTAGAAAGAAAATTATAGACAAACATGTTAAAAGTAAAGGCTATAAGACCATCTTCAAACAGCTTGATGTTCCTGTTACTACAGTTGCACATATTATTCAGAAGTTTAAGGTCTGGGGGACTGTAGCTAACCTCCCTGGACATGGCCGCAAGAGAAAAAATGATGACAAATTGAAGAGATTGATAATACAATTGGTAATCACAGAGTCCAGAACAACTTCGAAAGAGCTTAGAGCTGCACTCCAAGGTCAAGGTACATCAGTGTCAGATCGCACCATCAAACACTGTATTAGCCAAAGTGGACTTAATTGCAGGAAACCACTGTTGAAAGCAAATCATAAAAAAGCGAAACTGGAATTTGACAATGCATTTTGACACAAAGCTTCTGGGAGAATGTCCTTTCGACAGATGAGACAAAAGTGAAGCTTTCTGGCAAGTTACATTGCAAGTTAACAGATGCAAAAATGACGCATACAAAGAAAAGAATATTGTATCTACTTTGAATTGGACAAGGCTCATTATGTTTTGGGGCTTCTCTGCTGCATCTGGCACACAGTGTCTTGAATCTGTGCAGGGTACAATAAACTCAAGACTATCAAGGCATTCTGGAGTGAAATGTGCTGCCCAGAAAATCTAGTCTCAGTCGCGGGTCATGGGCCCTCCAACAGGATAATGACCAAAAACACACAGCTAAACACATCCAAGAATGCCTAAAAGGAAAGCATTGGACTATTTTAATGTGCCCAGATCGAAACCCTATGCAACATCTGTGGAAGGAGCTGAAACATGCAGTCTAGAGAAGGCACCCTACAAACCTGAGACAGCTGGAGCAGTTTGCTCACGAGGAGTGGGCCAAAATACCCGAGGACAGAAGCAGAAGTTGTTATTACTGGCACATTGGGGGGCTGTTATTATTGGCACATGATGGGGAGGCTGTTATTACTGGCACATTGGGGGGCTACTATTACTGGCACATTGGGGGGGCTGTTATTACTGGCACATTGGGGGGCTGTTATTACTGGCACATGATGGGGATGCTGTTATTACTGGCACATTGGGGGGGCTGTTATTACTGGCACATTGGGGGGGTTGTTATTACTGGCACATTGGGGGGCTGTTATTACTGGCACATGATGGGGGCTGTTATTACTGGCACATGATGGGGGGGCTGTTATTACTAGCACATGATGGGGGTCTGTTATTACTGGCACATGATGGGGGTCTGTTATTACTGGCACATGATGGAGGGCTTTATTACTGGCATATTTGGGGGGCTGTTATTACTGGCACATGATGGGGAGGCTGTTATTACTGGCACATTGGGGGGGCTGTTATTACTGGCACATTGGGGGGCTGTCATTACTGGCACATTGGGAGGGCTGCTATTACTGGCACATTGGGGGGGCTGTTATTACTGGCACATCGGGGGGCTATTACTGGCACATGATGGGGGGCTGTTATTACTGGCACATGATGGGGGTCTCTTATTAGTGGCACATGATGGGGGGCCGTTATTACTGGCACATGATTGGGGGTTGCTTTTGTTACTGGCACATGATTGGGGGGCTCTTATTACTGGCATATTATTGGGGGCACTTATTACTGGCACATTATTGGGGGCTCTATAGGGGCATCAACTGAGGCCAAAAAGAAGGGGTATTTTATATGGGGGGCTCTGTACAGTAGAATTTTATACTGGAACACATTATGGTGGGTACTATGGGGAAGGGGGAGAGGAATACTATGGGGTCATCTACGGGGCACTGAGAAGGGGTATTTTATACTTTCAAATTATGGGGGACACTGAGGGCATCTACTGGGGCATTTTATACTGGTATATTATGGGGGGCACTAGGAGGAAGGAGGAGAGGAGCACTATGGGGGCATTTACTGGGGGCACTATATAGGTGTATTTTTATTACTGGCACATTATGGGGGCACTATGGGGACATTAGCTCAACTGGGGGCATTACAAAGGAGTATTTCTTGCACTGTCACATTATAAGCAGATTTATTTTCTACTGGGGGCTTTATTACTCCCCCATGGTATGACCCCCTAGTAGCAGCACCAGCCTCTCCCTGCTCTGCTATCCCTCTGCCCCTTCTCCAAATCCTTATTATGAAATCTTTCTCATTAGGATAAAACACATCAGCTCCACCAAGCCCCCGGCCAAAGTGTTGAAGTGGTGTCCGAGATCCCCAAGGGCCAAGCCAAGTAACTGTAAGTTTTCATGTGAAATATGTTTGTTATACACACATAGCATACACTGTGCCCCAAAATATACCGTATTCCACTACACTGTGTAGTCTGTTCTATAAGCACCATTGTTTTGTGGCGACGGACAGAAAATAATCTGGAAGTGCCCCTCCCGAGACCAGGCTCTGGATCCGCCACTGAGGAGCCATAGACTTTAATAACTGTGCATGGTCTGTATCACACAGCAAAGAAGCACGTGTCTCCGGTGTTTTCCACTGACCTACAGTCAGTGGAAAAACAAGGATGTGTGAATAAACACATTAATATTAATGGAAAAGTGTGATGTCCAAGGAGAACATAGATAGCAGACATCTATGATACACTGAAGTTTGAATAAAGCCTCATTCACATGTCAGTGATTTCCATCAGTGATTGTGAGCCAAAACCAGAACTGGAGCCTCCGCAGACATAAGGTATAAGGGAAAGATCTGCACCTGTTCTGTGTTTAGAGCTGCACTAGATTTTGGCTCAAAATCACTGACCAAACACTGACGTGTGAATGAGACCTCATGCACACGGCCGTGAGCGGTCTGTGGTATCCCGGCCTGGCATCCTGCTGAGAGCAGGAGTGCACGGCGCCATTGGTTGCCATGACGCCGTGCGCTTCATGCCTCTGCACTACAGTAATACACTCGTATAGATCATACGAGTGTATTACTGTAGTGCAGTGGCGGCATGAAGCACACAGCGGAATAGCAACCAATGACGCCGTGAGCTCCTGCTCTCAGCAGGATGCCAGGCCGGGATACCACGGACCGCTCACGACCGTGTGCATGAGGCCTAAGTCAGTGTTTGTTCAGTGTTTAATCAGTGATTTTCATCATTGAGGTCTCATGCACATGGTTGTAGCCATTTTTGTGGTCCACAAATTGCGGATCTGCAAAACCGCAAAACAGATACCGACCGTGTGCATTCTGCATTTTGCGGAACATAACATCCTTCCATCTATAGAACATTCATATCTTTCTATATTTTTGTGGGTGCCATGGAACGGACATATGGATGCGAATAGCACACGGTGTGCTGTCTGCATCTTTTGTGGCCCCATTGAAGTGAACGGGTACTCATCTGACCCGCACAAAATGCGGATCGGATGCGGACCGTGTTTTTATCTGATTGTAAGCCCAAACCAGATCGAGGTAAAAAACACAGAAAATGTTCAAATCTTTCCATTATACCTTATCTCTGTGGAGGCTCCACTCCTGATTTTGGCTTACCATCACTGATGGAAATCACTGATCAGACACTGACCAAAGACTGACTGTGTAGTGGCCTAACAAATACTGATGAAAATACTGATCAAATAATGAATAACTATTTCAGACTGACCTTTTCCTTTTTACTTTGCGGCACTGTATAATGTATACAGACTTATTGCAAGGAGAATTTTACATAGCTTGTATAACTATGAGCCCACTGTGACTTTTGTTAGGCTGTATTAGCAGTATTTGTGCGGTATGGACTAGTAGTATAGCCATAGCGGACCTATCCCTGGAATATTCTTCATTTAAAGTCATTTTTATTTTACTAAATATGTGTATTGCCTGAAAAATAACAATTCTGGAGTATGTTTTAACTGAATGGACACAATATAATATTTTGTGCTTGTATTCCTGCAGCATTTTTGCTGACGTTTTAGAAAACTACAACAAAAAGTGCACCACGGCTGCATAGTGTGAACACACCCTTAGGGTCCATTCACACGTCCTTTGTTTCTTTCCTGATCTGTTCCGTTTTTTGCGGAACAGATCTGGACCAGTTCTGTACCCATTCATTTTCAATGGGTCCTGAAAAAAAATCAGACATTGTGCTGTCCGATTTTTTTCAGGACCCATTGAAAATGAATGGGTCCAGATCTGTTCCGCAAAAAACGGAACAGATCAGGAAAGAAACAACGGACGTGTGAATGGACCCTAAGATTTCTGCATTATGCCATTCCTCTGTTATTTCTCCAGGAAATGTACAGTACGTATGAATAAACTGACAAATGGTTGTTACTAGTGTTGAGTGAAGCAAAGCAATTCAAAGCGAAATTCGGTCCAAAGTTTAGGAAAAGTGCAATTCAAAACAAATCCGCATTTCCTTGCGCTTTGTGGTCCAGGTAACGAATCCGTTTTCCTAAAATGGCAGCTTGTACACCATGTACCGGGGTGGGCTCCCCAGGATACAGCAAAGTCACGAACGAGGAAAGCAACTCTGACACCAGCTTTTGTAAAACAGCTTTTTTACTGTAACAGGGTATTAAACACAATCCCAAATGCAATGAGTGTAATGAGGTTACATACACTCAGCCTGGAGGCAGAGACCCTTGTGCTGCACAGCGCCCTAAGATGAATGACAGAAAAAAACTATTATGATAATTTGCCTATTGCAGGCACAACTACCACTGCCTTGCGTACCTATTATTACCCTAAAGCAGGAACAATTGCTTGGGGTGTGAGGTACGGTCTTCCTGCAGTATAGCACAAGAGCCTACAATATTATTGTTCTATACAGTATTTCCCCCACCCTTTCCCATAAATGAGTCGGTGGCACGTGCCTGGTATTACTCCCAATCAAAACGGTGGACTGACTGGAGTAAAGGTGAAGTTCTTTCCTGATCTCCGGTGAGAACTATAACTTGAACTGGTGAGTCCTTGTGGTGGAAATCAACAATCTTTATGGCCTGCCACACATATAGACCCTAACTAACTAACTAACTATCTAACAGCGGGTCTAATCTCAGTCTCTGGTATTTCAGGCGCCAATACTACAATGTGGTGCATGCACGATTTTACTGGCCCGGGTATGTTTTTCATCCGATTATGCTTTTAACATGGATAGCAGCAAGTCTCTTCAGCACACATGCGGCCCTGTAGAGAAGTTAGAGCTTTGTTTCAAAGCTCCTAACAGCCTTCCTGGACTGGAAATGATCCATTTCCTCCGGATAGGCTCTGGTACTTGGACTGCGATCAGCCTCACTTAGCTGCAGCTCCGGCCACTGTAGGAAGCCCAGACACTTGGATGCCAGCGGATTCGATTTGCACACCGTCCTGTTCTGTCTGGCTCCTTCTAAGATATCTGCTGCTCCTCTGCTTCCTGCTTTTTCTCCAGACTGTGTGATTCAGTCTCCTTCTCCTATGAATATTCAAATACTTGCAATCTGTTTAGCTGTGTTGGGAAACAGCGGCCTCTTGTGGCAAACAACAGAATAACAGTCCTAGATTTAATTTAAACAGTGTTTATGTAATAGGAGCTGTTTCTTAATCCCACAGCTGCACAAGTGAAAGTAAGTGTAGAGGAGACAAGCCCAGGAATGCAAGATCATCCATAATGCCATGCAGCCAGCCAATCCTCAGGTAGCCACGCCTCTTTGATGTCACAACTAGGCAGAGCCCTATAAAACCCTGATCCTGCATGGTCGCTATAATTTTCCTGTGAACTGAGCGTAGGGAGAGACATGACAAGACGCTCATGCACTAGGGACAGTGTTGCTCCAACTGTTAACAGAGAGTGTAGGATAATATTGGACAGTTTTGTGTGCAAGAGACAGGTGAGGGTGACACATATGCAAATGATGTAGCCGATCGCACGTGAGGGCCGGGTGAAGAGGGGGCATCGTCATCAAGGGGTGAGGGTGGCAGCGTGGCCATGAGACAGCAGAGTGGAAGCAGTGGGAGATGTGGAGCCAAACGTGGGAGAGTGCATTGCATGGCAGTGCATGGGTTCATAAAAGCAGCAGCAAGCAAGCATTATGCAGTAGTGGAGGGAAAATGCGATACTCAGTGGTGTGGTAATATTTCACACAGTCACTAGGAGATGATGCAGGGTGTATGGGCAGAAGGTGAGGCGCAGCCAGGTTACTAATGTTGGCACAATGGCCATGCGTCAACACATGGAGCGTCACCATAAATTGGTGTGTGAAAACCATGGTTCTAATGTAGTGGTCCACCAGCCCACAGCCCCTCTCCAGCAGTCAGGGCTCATCAACGTCAGCAAAAGGAAGCTTCCATTCCTTCCTATCGACTTCAATGTCGTCTATTGCTGCTGATGCTCCTCCTCCTCGCCACTTGTTTCAACAGCAATCGATCACCAAGGCGATTGCAAAAAGAATACAGTATGCTTGCACTCTTCCATTGGTGCAGAAGCTGCATGTGCACCTGGCCAAGTTGCTGGTACTATAGTTCCTCCCTTCCCATATAGTTGACTCTGCACATTTCAGAGAACTCATGGCTTGTGCCCACCCAAGGTGGAGAGTCCCAAGCCAACATTACTTTTCCAAAAAAGCTGTACCAGCCCCGCACACGTACATTATGCAGAAGATGGGCCAGTCCTTTGGCTTTTCGGTGTCTGGTAGAGTTCATGCAGGCGCTGACATATGGAGTTTTAACGATGGTCAAGGACAATATACATTGTTTACAACTTACTGGGTAAATGTCGTTCCGGCCCAGGCACACCAGCAACTTGGCCAGGTGATAGCAATGCCGCCTCCACATTGTAATTGTGGGATTTCTGCGCCAATGTCCTCTTCTGCCCCCTCATCCAGGGCCGGCCTTTGGGGTGGGCGGGCTGTGCGGCCGCACAGGGCGCCATAGCAACAGGGGCGCCGGCGGCCGACAGCCCGCAGTGTAATGGCGGCGGCGACTGGGCACAGGGAGATGAGCGCTCATCTCCAGTCATCTGTATCGCCGTCCTCAGGACAGCGATACAGATGCCTGTGCTGCGGTAGGGGAGGGAGAGGCGTGTCCCTTCCTCTGATAGGCTGCAGGCACTAGGCCGGCCGCCTATCAGAGGCCGGCGCAGGCGGCGCGATGACGTCATCGCGCCGCCTGAGCCATACAGCATGGGACACAGGCCAGAAGAGGCCTGCATCGCATCACTGACATGGAGGTAAGTATGTGTTTTTTTTAATTATTTTTATTATGTACAATACTATTACTGGCAAAGGGGGGGGGGGCTGTTATTACTGGCAAAGGGGGGGGGGGCTGTTATTACTGGCAAAGGGGGGGCTATTACTGGCAAAGGGGGGGGCTATTACTGGCAAAGGGGGGGCTGTTATTACTGGCAAAGGGGGGGGCTGTTATTACTGGCAAAGGGGGGGGGCTGTTATTACTGGCAAAGGGGGGGGCTGTTATTACTGGCAAAGGGGGGGCTGTTATTACTGGCAAAGCGGGGGCTGTTATTACTGGCAAAGGGGGGGCTGTTATTACTGGCGGGGGCTGTTATTGCTGGCACAGAGGGGCTGTTATTACTGACACAGAGGGGCTCTTATTACTGGGGGCTGTTATTACTGGCACAGGGGGACTGTTATTACTGGGGGCTGCTATTACTGGCACAGGAGGGCTGCTATTACTGGCATAGGGGGCTATTATTACTGGCACGGGGGGGCTGTTAATACTGGCACATGATTGGGGGCACTATAGGGGCATCTACTGAGGCCACAAAGAAGGGGTATTTTATATGGGCTCTCTGTACAGTACAATTTTATACTGGGACACATGGTGGGTACTATGGGGAAGGGGGGAGAGGAGTACTATGGGGTCATCTACGGGGGGCACTAAGGGGTATTTTATACTTGCAAATTATGGGGGACACTGAGGGCATCTACTGGGGCATTTTATACTGGTACATTATGGGGGTACTAGGAGGAAGGAGGGTGTGGAGCACTATGGGGTCATTTACTAGGGGAACTATATAGGGGTATTTTATACTGGCACATTATGGGGGCACTATGAGGACATTAACTCAAATGGGGGCATTACAAGGGGGTATTTTTTGCACTGTCACATTATAAGGAGAATTATTACTACTGGGGGGGGGGCATTATGGTGGGCTTTATTACTCCCCCATGGTATGACCCCCTAGTAGCAGCACCAGCCTCTCCCTGCTCTGCCACCCCTCTGCCCCTTCTCCAAATACCTATTATGAAATCTTTCTCATTAGGATAAAACACCTCATCAGCTCCGCCGAGCCCCCGGCCAAAGTGTGGAAGTGGCGTCCGAGATCCCCAAGGGCCAAGCCAAGTAACTGTAAGTTTTCATGTGAAATATGTTTGTTATACACATATAGCATACACTGTGCCACACAATATTTTATTTTTTTTTTTGAGGGGGGGGGGGGGGGGGGGCGCCACAAGGTTAGCTCGCACAGGGCGCCTGAACACCTAAGGCCGGCCCTGCCCTCATCCTCCACTTTGTCCTCAACATCCCCTCTAGGCACAGTTCACAGTGGTCCTCTCTCATATCACCTATAGAAAGCTAGGCGTTGTGATGCGGTTCTACACCTCGTCATCCTAGGCGAACAGAGCCACATCAGGGAGGAACTGCTCTGAGTCCTCAATAAAGAAATTGAAAACTGGCTGTCTTCTATCCAACTGGAGATAGGAACCATGTTTACTGATAACGGAAAGAACATTTTGTCAGCGTTGCATCAGGAAGGGTTGACCAATGTGTGGACCCACGTCATGCGCAAAATGGAAGGCTTCAGGATGCAATGTGTTTTTTCAATGATGGTTGCTAGGTTATGTACCCATAGATTGTTATTCTTCATTTTTTTTCACACGTGTGAAAAAGGCCTCATGCACACGACAGTTCCGTTTTTTGCTGTCCGCAAACCGCGGCTCCGCAAAAAACAGAAGCCGCCCGTGTGCCTTTCGCAATTTGCAGAAAACGGACAAGAATAGGACATGTTCTATTTATTTATTTTTTGCGGGCCACGGAACGGAGCAACGGATGCAGACAGCACACGGAGTGCTGTCTGCATCTTTTGCGGCCCCATTGAAGTGCATGGGTTCGCACCCGAGCCTCAAAAATGGCGGCTCGGATGCGGACCCAAACAACGGCCGTGTGCATAAGGCCAAAAGCATTAAAATCTGATTGCACCCGTATGGATGAAACTGAAAGACTGAACGCAATTGCAGACAAAACTGAGCGAACTTGCTTACCAAACTATCAGTTTTTTCCTGAACGGATCCTGACATGATCCGTGTCGATCGTATGAAAGAGGCCTTAGCAAGTGACAGCTCATGCGTGACACTTGCCGTTTGTGGAGGCTACTTTATTTGTCAGTCAGGAACTATGGGATGAATGATGTCATGTCATTTCATTCCTTCACATCCTGGAGGGGATGCTGAGAAATATGATTGGTGAGGGGACAGAAGACGTGGCGCCTACATTTCACAGTCATCTGAGCCCTGAGGAGGATGAACTGGCAGAGGAGGAGGATGATGAGGATTTAAATGCCTAGGAATTTTATACACACCTAGGTGGTTTATCTGCCCAAGGGACAGGAGAGGAGCATGACCGATGTATTGTCAAGTCGCTTTTCCCCCTCCCCCACAATTCTCACTCCTACCCCAATAATGACAGACACAGCGAGTGGATTTTAAGGCCACAGCAGCCTTTTATGTTGTGGCCTTAATTATATATAATTTCAAATTAATAACATAAATAATACAGAAAACCCAGGTCTTCCCACCTAAAGGCCACGCCCAAGAACTGTACCAATAACCTAGGAAAATCACAACACGGGGAGGGTCATTGGATCCCCATAAATGATGGATAACGGCCCCACCCTCCGTTAAATTACCTCTAGCCGATGAACGCCAGCTCAGAGGCAGCAACCGGTAACCAAGAGCAACCAACGTGGGCCGCTACCCGCCATATCCCACCTTAAACCAGTACCTGGGGAGTCCAGAGCCTCCTTTTGGCTCCCTCCCCACCACGCCAGAACCACCATAACAACCAACTCCAAGGACCCCCCACCACCCCAGGCCGCTATGACAAAGCCCACTAACCAAATTACTGCCAGGCCAACAAAAAATCCACTTCCAACCACCCCAAGACCTTTACCTAACCCAAACCAACAGCAGCCCAAAAAAGGGTGGGTGGGTGGGGGCTACTGCCACACTGCTCTCCCTACAAAATGGCCACTTTTCCCACCCTTGCTAACCCTCTTAAGCCTTAAACCGCACCCCTAACCGCTCCCATCGCCTTTCCCCTTCCTTAACCCTTCATATCCCAGGAATCCGCTCCCTCCAAGCCCCGGTTATGCCAGGGGCCTGCATCCAGGCTTGCAGCCCCAATTCCGGCCTGCACTTGACCGGTGTATTGTCAAATCGCTTTTCCCCCTCCCCCACAATTCTCGCTCCTACCCCAATAATGACAGACACAGCAAGTGGATTTTAAGGCCACAGCAGCCTTTTATTAATAATATAAATACAAATAAATAACATAAATAATACAGAAAACCCAGGCCTCCCCACCTGAAGGTCACGCCCAAGAACCGTACCAATAACCTAGGAAAATCACAACACGGGGAGGGTCATTGGAGCCCCATAAATGACGGATAACGTCCCCACCCGCCGTTAAATTACCGCTAACCGATGAACGCCAGCTCAGAAGCAGGAACCGGTAACCAAGAGCAACCAACGTGGGCCGCTACCCACCATATCCCACCTTCAACCAGTACCGGTGGAGTCCAGATCCTGCTTTTGGCTCCCTCCCCACCACGCCAGAACCACCATAACCATCAACTCCAAGGACCCCCCACCGCCCACAACCCAAGAAGGTGAACACCTCACCTCCTTGCGTCCCGCCACGCCAATTCAATACCGTCCTGTAAACCAGAACACCAAAGATCTATTCCTACCCCGTTCAAGTGTCCCCCATCACTCCTCCAAAATGCCCCCTCACCCGACTCCAAGTCCCTATGCCGAACCACAACGCCCCCATTCCGTGCAACAATCCTACCAACAGCACTGTTCACTTTTATCCTCGCCTTTTTCAATCGCTCTACAGACCTCGCCTCCCTCCAGTGCTGACGTCGCACTATATCCGACCAAACAGTCACCAGTTGCAGATACAGCGCCCACAACCGCAGCAGGTCAAACCTAATGTCCCTTACCAACTCCCTGAAGGGATGCGCCCACAAATAATTCCCCCCGACATGCAACACCAAAACACCGGGGGGCCTATCCAAATGGACAAACCTGTGAAACTCAGGGAGGATCCGACTCCACAGCATGCCCCGCATCCCCAGCCATCGGATTATGGCCACCTCTCTCGAGAACGATAACTGCCTTCCGTCCGGCCTGACCTCCGCTCTCAATGCTCCCCAGAACATGTAGGAGTGCCCCATAATCCAAAATCAACTAAATAAACATATCATCCACTGTTCGCCACCTGCACCCCCCCACTCCCAAGTTCACCACCATCATGCCCATGCGGGCCTGACATATGACCGAAACCGAAGGGACTCCCAACGGCCAATGTGCTGAATGACATCCTCACCCAACCCCCTCCGAGCCGCTTCTGTGGCTGCACCTATCCGAAACGAATGACCCACATATAACTAGGGGTCCTTACCCAATCCCAACAAACATAATCTCATAACCGCAACAAACTGGAAATGAGAGAGAAAAGAGCCGTCAACGTGGACTAACAACGGGCCAGCCCCTCTGACCTCGTCCCTTCCCCAAACCTCCTTAAGGCAACGAACCAGGCCTTATTCCGACGCTTCCACCTTGTACAACACCACCTGGCAACCCCGACCCTGTTAGTCCGTTTTTGACCGTCTGATGCAGAATTCCAATCTATCCTCAAATAATTCCACATCCTGTCCGCGAAGTCCCCCGGCCTGACCCTTACTCGGACTAACTAATTCCCCAATACGCAAGGCTCCAAAAAGGCGAGTGAAAAAGCCAACTTGAACAACCGGACTTCTCCTGCCGACACGCAAGTCCCCTCCAACTGTCCCAACATATCCAACAACAAAGCGAACGAAACCGGACGGTGAGTATCCACCCCAGCTGAACGCTTTCGCCAACCCCTTAAAGCCTGCACTACCCAAAAGGACTTAGTCACATCCACCGACCCCCGGCACCGACCAAAAGCTACACCTGCCATAAACTTATTCAACCTGGAACATGACCACCCCTCCTCCCTGCAGTGCCCCACCAAAAGCAACATCAAGACTCCGTCCTCCAAACCACAACCCCGAAAACGCTGCCTCCAAACCTCCCAAAGACCCCATGCCCTGTCGTATGCCGCCAATGTCACTGCCGACAGGGAACCACTCACCGGATCTTCAACCGACCGAAAGGCAGACTCCACAGCTCCGGGGGAAAGCTCGTTCCTTCCGTCTCCGCCTCCGGCACCAACTCCCGAAAACGCTCCCACCTGAAACGAGACAAAGCATCCGCAATTGAGTTACTAACCCCCGGGACATGAGACGCTACCACCCACGCGTTCAATGACAGGCAACCCAACGTCAAATGCTGAAGCAGTCTCACAACTGGTGGTGACGAAGCGGAATTGCGATTAATGGCCTCAACCACCCCCATATTGTCGCAATGAAAACAGACCTTCCGAAAGAATCCACCCCAAATGGACACCGCCACCACGATTGGAAACAACTCCAGCAACACCAAGTTCTTCACCAAACCCTCCTCCTTCCAGCTCTCCGGCCACTCCCCCACACACCAACGACCACCCAAATATGCCCCAGAACCGTGACCCCACGCCGCATCCGTAAACAAATCCAAATCTGCCGCTGACACCCCTTCTGCCATCCACAAAGACCGCCCATTGTAAGTCTCCAAAAAGGACGCCCACACCATCAAGTCGTCCTGCAACTCATGGGTAATTCGAATGAAATGATGCGGAGACCGTGCCCCCGCCAACGCCCCCGCCAATTTTCTACAAAAGTACGCCCCATGGGCATTATGCAGCATACAAAATTTAGCTTACCGAATAGGGACTGCAACTCGCGGAGGCGCATTTTTCGCCTGCCGCAAGCCGCAGACACCTCCCGCCGTAAGTCCCCAATTTTATCCTCAGGCAACTTACACTCCTACACAACCGTGTCAATGATTATCCCCAAAAAACTCAACTGCATTGTCGGGCCCTCTGTCTTCTCAGACCCCAAAGGAACCCCGAAAAGGCAGGACATGGCTTCAAAGGAATGCAGCATTACAGAACAGCCATTAGAACTTGGCGGCCCGATAAACAAAAAATCATCCAGATAATGGATGATATAGCCCCAACCTGACCGTTCGCGTACCACCCACTCCAGAAGGGCAACGCCAAAGTTTAAGTCCAGGATATTTGTCTTCCCCAAACAGGTCACAAACATTCATCCATGCACAGGCCTCATACCTTAACACACACACCTATATCCCACACTCTAGTTGCTTTTGATGAGTGTTGTACCTGTTTCTACCTGTTTCTCCACCTAACAATGCCGTGTATCTTCATAAACCTCACTGTATTTGTTTGCTCTAACACCCCCTCTTTCTCCATTTGCATTGATAAGCTCATTTAGCCTCCATGTACTTGTTCCATACAACACCCTCCCATTAAAGGGGTTGTCCGGGTTCAGAGCTTAACCCGGCCATATCCCTTTTCACCCAGGCAGCCCCTCTGACTTGAGCATCGTAGCAGGCATTTTCTGGAGTTCCGGTGACATACCGGGCTCTCCATGGGGCTGCCAGGCGGAGGCTTCCGCCCAGCAGTGATAAATAATACAGAAAACCCAGGTCTTCCCACCTAAAGGCCACGCCCAAGAACTGTACCAATAACCTAGGAAAATCACAACACGGGGAGGGTCATTGGAGCCCCATAAATGATGGATAACGGCCCCACCCTCCGTTAAATTACCTCTAGCCGATGAACGCCAGCTCAGAGGCAGCAACCGGTAACCAAGAGCAACCAACGTGGGCCGCTACCCGCCATATCCCACCTTAAACCAGTACCTGGGGAGTCCAGAGCCTCCTTTTGGCTCCCTCCCCACCACGCCAGAACCACCATAACAACCAACTCCAAGGACCCCCCACCACCCCAGGCCGCTATGACAAAGCCCACTAACCAAATTACTGCCAGGCCAACAAAAAATCCACTTCCAACCACCCCAAGACCTTTACCTAACCCAAACCAACAGCAGCCCAAAAAAGGGTGGGTGGGTGGGGGCTACTGCCACACTGCTCTCCCTACAAAATGGCCACTTTTCCCACCCTTGCTAACCCTCTTAAGCCTTAAACCGCACCCCTAACCGCTCCCATCGCCTTTCCCCTTCCTTAACCCTTCATATCCCAGGAATCCGCTCCCTCCAAGCCCCGGTCATGCCAGGGGCCTGCATCCAGGCTTGCAGCCCCAATTCCGGCCTGCACTTGACCGGTGTATTGTCAAATCGCTTTTCCCCCTCCCCCACAATTCTCGCTCCTACCCCAATAATGACAGACACAGCAAGTGGATTTTAAGGCCACAGCAGCCTTTTATTAATAATATAAATACAAATAAATAACATAAATAATACAGAAAACCCAGGCCTCCCCACCTGAAGGCCACGCCCAAGAACCGTACCAATAACCTAGGAAAATCACAACACGGGGAGGGTCATTGGAGCCCCATAAATGACGGATAACGTCCCCACCCGCCGTTAAATTACCGCTAACTGATGAACGCCAGCTCAGAAGCAGGAACCGGTAACCAAGAGCAACCAACGTGGGCCGCTACCCACCATATCCCACCTTCAACCAGTACCGGTGGAGTCCAGATCCTGCTTTTGGCTCCCTCCCCACCACGCCAGAACCACCATAACCATCAACTCCAAGGACCCCCCACCGCCCACAACCCAAGAAGGTGAACACCTCACCTCCTTGCGTCCCGCCACGCCAATTCAATACCGTCCTGTAAACCAGAACACCAAAGATCTATTCCTACCCCGTTCAAGTGTCCCCCATCACTCCTCCAAAATGCCCCCTCACCCGACTCCAAGTCCCTATGCCGAACCACAACGCCCCCATTCCGTGCAACAATCCTACCAACAGCACTGTTCACTTTTATCCTCGCCTTTTTCAATCGCTCTACAGACCTCGCCTCCCTCCAGTGCTGACGTCGCACTATATCCGACCAAACAGTCACCAGTTGCAGATACAGCGCCCACAACCGCAGCAGGTCAAACCTAATGTCCCTTACCAACTCCCTGAAGGGATGCGCCCACAAATAATTCCCCCCGACATGCAACACCAAAACACCGGGGGGCCTATCCAAACGGACAAACCTGTGAAACTCAGGGAGGATCCGACTCCACAGCATGCCCCGCATCCCCAGCCATCGGATTATGGCCACCTCTCTCGAGAACGATAACTGCCTTCCGTCCGGCCTGACCTCCGCTCTCAATGCTCCCCAGAACATGTAGGAGTGCCCCATAATCCAAAATCAACTAAATAAACATATCATCCACTGTTCGCCACCTGCACCCCCCCACTCCCAAGTTCACCACCATCATGCCCATGCGGGCCTGACATATGACCGAAACCGAAGGGACTCCCAACGGCCAATGTGCTGAATGACATCCTCACCCAACCCCCTCCGAGCCGCTTCTGTGGCTGCACCTATCCGAAACGAATGACCCACATATAACTAGGGGTCCTTACCCAATCCCAACAAACATAATCTCATAACCGCAACAAACTGGAAATGAGAGAGAAAAGAGCCGTCAACGTGGACTAACAACGGGCCAGCCCCTCTGACCTCGTCCCTTCCCCAAACCTCCTTAAGGCAACGAACCAGGCCTTATTCCGACGCTTCCACCTTGTACAACACCACCTGGCAACCCCGACCCTGTTAGTCCGTTTTTGACCGTCTGATGCAGAATTCCAATCTATCCTCAAATAATTCCACATCCTGTCCGCGAAGTCCCCCGGCCTGACCCTTACTCGGACTAACTAATTCCCCAATACGCAAGGCTCCAAAAAGGCGAGTGAAAAAGCCAACTTGAACAACCGGACTTCTCCTGCCGACACGCAAGTCCCCTCCAACTGTCCCAACATATCCAACAACAAAGCGAACGAAACCGGACGGTGAGTATCCACCCCAGCTGAACGCTTTCGCCAACCCCTTAAAGCCTGCACTACCCAAAAGGACTTAGTCACATCCACCGACCCCCGGCACCGACCAAAAGCTACACCTGCCATAAACTTATTCAACCTGGAACATGACCACCCCTCCTCCCTGCAGTGCCCCACCAAAAGCAACATCAAGACTCCGTCCTCCAAACCACAACCCCGAAAACGCTGCCTCCAAACCTCCCAAAGACCCCATGCCCTGTCGTATGCCGCCAATGTCACTGCCGACAGGGAACCACTCACCGGATCTTCAACCGACCGAAAGGCAGACTCCACAGCTCCGGGGGAAAGCTCGTTCCTTCCGTCTCCGCCTCCGGCACCAACTCCCGAAAACGCTCCCACCTGAAACGAGACAAAGCATCCGCAATTGAGTTACTAACCCCCGGGACATGAGACGCTACCACCCACGCGTTCAATGACAGGCAACCCAACGTCAAATGCTGAAGCAGTCTCACAACTGGTGGTGACGAAGCGGAATTGCGATTAATGGCCTCAACCACCCCCATATTGTCGCAATGAAAACAGACCTTCCGAAAGAATCCACCCCAAATGGACACCGCCACCACGATTGGAAACAACTCCAGCAACACCAAGTTCTTCACCAAACCCTCCTCCTTCCAGCTCTCCGGCCACTCCCCCACACACCAACGACCACCCAAATATGCCCCAGAACCGTGACCCCACGCCGCATCCGTAAACAAATCCAAATCTGCCGCTGACACCCCTTCTGCCATCCACAAAGACCGCCCATTGTAAGTCTCCAAAAAGGACGCCCACACCATCAAGTCGTCCTGCAACTCATGGGTAATTCGAATGAAATGATGCGGAGACCGTGCCCCCGCCAACGCCCCCGCCAATTTTCTACAAAAGTACGCCCCATGGGCATTATGCAGCATACAAAATTTAGCTTACCGAATAGGGACTGCAACTCGCGGAGGCGCATTTTTCGCCTGCCGCAAGCCGCAGACACCTCCCGCCGTAAGTCCCCAATTTTATCCTCAGGCAACTTACACTCCTACACAACCGTGTCAATGATTATCCCCAAAAAACTCAACTGCATTGTCGGGCCCTCTGTCTTCTCAGACCCCAAAGGAACCCCGAAAAGGCAGGACATGGCTTCAAAGGAATGCAGCATTACAGAACAGCCATTAGAACTTGGCGGCCCGATAAACAAAAAATCATCCAGATAATGGATGATATAGCCCCAACCTGACCGTTCGCGTACCACCCACTCCAGAAGGGCAACGCCAAAGTTTAAGTCCAGGATATTTGTCTTCCCCAAACAGGTCACAAACATTCATCCATGCACAGGCCTCACACCTTAACACACACACCTATATCCCACACTCTAGTTGCTTTTGATGAGTGTTGTACCTGTTTCTACCTGTTTCTCCACCTAACAATGCCGTGTATCTTCATAAACCTCACTGTATTTGTTTGCTCTAACACCCCCTCTTTCTCCATTTGCATTGATAAGCTCATTTAGCCTCCATGTACTTGTTCCATACAACACCCTCCCATTAAAGGGGTTGTCCGGGTTCAGAGCTTAACCCGGCCATATCCCTTTTCACCCAGGCAGCCCCTCTGACTTGAGCATCGTAGCAGGCATTTTCTGGAGTTCCGGTGACATACCGGGCTCTCCATGGGGCTGCCAGGCGGAGGCTTCCGCCCAGCAGTGATAAATAATACAGAAAACCCAGGTCTTCCCACCTAAAGGCCACGCCCAAGAACTGTACCAATAACCTAGGAAAATCACAACACGGGGAGGGTCATTGGAGCCCCATAAATGATGGATAACGGCCCCACCCTCCGTTAAATTACCTCTAGCCGATGAACGCCAGCTCAGAGGCAGCAACCGGTAACCAAGAGCAACCAACGTGGGCCGCTACCCGCCATATCCCACCTTAAACCAGTACCTGGGGAGTCCAGAGCCTCCTTTTGGCTCCCTCCCCACCACGCCAGAACCACCATAACAACCAACTCCAAGGACCCCCCACCACCCCAGGCCGCTATGACAAAGCCCACTAACCAAATTACTGCCAGGCCAACAAAAAATCCACTTCCAACCACCCCAAGACCTTTACCTAACCCAAACCAACAGCAGCCCAAAAAAGGGTGGGTGGGTGGGGGCTACTGCCACACTGCTCTCCCTACAAAATGGCCACTTTTCCCACCCTTGCTAACCCTCTTAAGCCTTAAACCGCACCCCTAACCGCTCCCATCGCCTTTCCCCTTCCTTAACCCTTCATATCCCAGGAATCCGCTCCCTCCAAGCCCCGGTCATGCCAGGGGCCTGCATCCAGGCTTGCAGCCCCAATTCCGGCCTGCACTTGACCGGTGTATTGTCAAATCGCTTTTCCCCCTCCCCCACAATTCTCGCTCCTACCCCAATAATGACAGACACAGCAAGTGGATTTTAAGGCCACAGCAGCCTTTTATTAATAATATAAATACAAATAAATAACATAAATAATACAGAAAACCCAGGCCTCCCCACCTGAAGGCCACGCCCAAGAACCGTACCAATAACCTAGGAAAATCACAACACGGGGAGGGTCATTGGAGCCCCATAAATGACGGATAACGTCCCCACCCGCCGTTAAATTACCGCTAACCGATGAACGCCAGCTCAGAAGCAGGAACCGGTAACCAAGAGCAACCAACGTGGGCCGCTACCCACCATATCCCACCTTCAACCAGTACCGGTGGAGTCCAGATCCTGCTTTTGGCTCCCTCCCCACCACGCCAGAACCACCATAACCATCAACTCCAAGGACCCCCCACCGCCCACAACCCAAGAAGGTGAACACCTCACCTCCTTGCGTCCCGCCACGCCAATTCAATACCGTCCTGTAAACCAGAACACCAAAGATCTATTCCTACCCCGTTCAAGTGTCCCCCATCACTCCTCCAAAATGCCCCCTCACCCGACTCCAAGTCCCTATGCCGAACCACAACGCCCCCATTCCGTGCAACAATCCTACCAACAGCACTGTTCACTTTTATCCTCGCCTTTTTCAATCGCTCTACAGACCTCGCCTCCCTCCAGTGCTGACGTCGCACTATATCCGACCAAACAGTCACCAGTTGCAGATACAGCGCCCACAACCGCAGCAGGTCAAACCTAATGTCCCTTACCAACTCCCTGAAGGGATGCGCCCACAAATAATTCCCCCCGACATGCAACACCAAAACACCGGGGGGCCTATCCAAACGGACAAACCTGTGAAACTCAGGGAGGATCCGACTCCACAGCATGCCCCGCATCCCCAGCCATCGGATTATGGCCACCTCTCTCGAGAACGATAACTGCCTTCCGTCCGGCCTGACCTCCGCTCTCAATGCTCCCCAGAACATGTAGGAGTGCCCCATAATCCAAAATCAACTAAATAAACATATCATCCACTGTTCGCCACCTGCACCCCCCCACTCCCAAGTTCACCACCATCATGCCCATGCGGGCCTGACATATGACCGAAACCGAAGGAACTCCCAACGGCCAATGTGCTGAATGACATCCTCACCCAACCCCCTCCGAGCCGCTTCTGTGGCTGCACCTATCCGAAACGAATGACCCACATATAACTAGGGGTCCTTACCCAATCCCAACAAACATAATCTCATAACCGCAACAAACTGGAAATGAGAGAGAAAAGAGCCGTCAACGTGGACTAACAATGGGCCAGCCCCTCTGACCTCGTCCCTTCCCCAAACCTCCTTAAGGCAACGAACCAGGCCTTATTCCGACGCTTCCACCTTGTACAACACCACCTGGCAACCCCGACCCAGTTAGTCCGTTTTTGACCGTCTGATGCAGAATTCCAATCTATCCTCAAATAATTCCACATCCTGTCTGCGAAGTCCCCCGGCCTGACCCTTACTCGGACTAACTAATTCCCCAATACGCAAGGCTCCAAAAAGGCGAGTGAAAAAGCCAACTTGAACAACCGGACTTCTCCTGCCGACACGCAAGTCCCCTCCAACTGTCCCAACATATCCAACAACAAAGCGAACGAAACCGGACGGTGAGTATCCACCCCAGCTGAACGCTTTCGCCAACCCCTTAAAGCCTGCACTACCCAAAAGGACTTAGTCACATCCACCGACCCCCGGCACCGACCAAAAGCTACACCTGCCATAAACTTATTCAACCTGGAACATGACCACCCCTCCTCCCTGCAGTGCCCCACCAAAAGCAACATCAAGACTCCGTCCTCCAAACCACAACCCCGAAAACGCTGCCTCCAAACCTCCCAAAGACCCCATGCCCTGTCGTATGCCGCCAATGTCACTGCCGACAGGGAACCACTCACCGGATCTTCAACCGACCGAAAGGCAGACTCCACAGCTCCAGGGGAAAGCTCGTTCCTTCCGTCTCCGCCTCCGGCACCAACTCCCGAAAACGCTCCCACCTGAAACGAGACAAAGCATCCGCAATTGAGTTACTAACCCCCGGGACATGAGACGCTACCACCCACGCGTTCAATGACAGGCAACCCAACGTCAAATGCTGAAGCAGTCTCACAACTGGTGGTGACAAAGCGGAATTGCGATTAATGGCCTCAACCACCCCCATATTGTCGCAATGAAAACAGACCTTCCGAAAGAATCCACCCCAAATGGACACCGCCACCACGATTGGAAACAACTCCAGCAACACCAAGTTCTTCACCAAACCCTCCTCCTTCCAGCTCTCCGGCCACTCCCCCACACACCAACGACCACCCAAATATGCCCCAGAACCGTGACCCCACGCCGCATCCGTAAACAAATCCAAATCTGCCACTGACACTCCTTCTGCCATCCACAAAGACCGCCCATTGTAAGTCTCCAAAAAGGACGCCCACACCATCAAGTCGTCCTGCAACTCATGGGTAATTCGAATGAAATGATGCGGAGACCGTGCCCCCGCCAACGCCCCCGCCAATTTTCTACAAAAGTACGCCCCATGGGCATTATGCAGCATACAAAATTTAGCTTACCGAATAGGGACTGCAACTCGCGGAGCCGCATTTTTCGCCTGCCGCAAGCCGCAGACACCTCCCGCCGTAAGTCCCCAATTTTATCCTCAGGCAACTTACACTCCTACACAACCGTGTCAATGATTATCCCCAAAAAACTCAACTGCATTGTCGGGCCCTCTGTCTTCTCAGACCCCAAAGGAACCCCGAAAAGGCGGGACATGGCTTCAAAGGAATGCAGCATTACAGAACAGCCATTAGAACTTGGCGGCCCGATAAACAAAAAATCATCCAGATAATGGATGATATAGCCCCAACCTGACCGTTCGCGTACCACCCACTCCAGAAGGGCAACGCCAAAGTTTAAGTCCAGGATATTTGTCTTCCCCAAACAGGTCACAAACATTCATCCATGCACAGGCCTCATACCTTAACACACACACCTATATCCCACACTCTAGTTGCTTTTGATGAGGGTTGGGCATCCACAAAGCCCGGACTGGCAAGTGAAATCCGGCCCGGTGCTTGACCTCACCTTGCTGCAATCATTCTCTGCAGCATATGCTGGGAGGAAAATCCCTCCCATCTACTAACAGACCCTTCACTGTGTCACAGCGGAAACCCTTCTGTCCTGTGTGGGGGGCCTGCTTTGATCCTTGCTATGGGGCCCTTACTTCTTTATGTACCCCACTGACCCACTGATAGCAATTCATGACGAATTAATTTGTAACTAATCAAATTTCTTGTCGAACTTCATCAAAGCTGCTGAAACTAATTTTTCTAAACTTCTCTAATGTCGAGTTGTTACCATTCCCCTTGTCAATAGGATGTGTCCCTACATAGTCGGATACTGACTAATTAGTACCAGCTAGACAGTATAGTTCTTTAGGTGTATGGTGTAAATTGTGTAGGTGTATGCCCAGTTGACAATGAAAAAAGTAATGCCCAGTTGACAATTTTTACTCATGTACTTCCATGAGGAATAAGAGAGTTATGGCATAATGCTGTCACGTAAGGTGTACAGGAAACAAGACAATGCAAAATGAATATATGACTCACTGGATCCAAAACTAAGGAACAAAAGGGAGACCCCTGCATAAGACCTGGCACTCTCCCTGACTGCTCAGCCTATGCGAACACCTCAATGGTGGATGATCACATATCCTCGTACCTCGACTATATAACACCTGAACACCCTACAATAGTGAGGGGACACGACCACCGGCTCCCTACACTAGACACGGAGGGAGTCAGGGTCACCTGGGATCCAGCAAACATAAAATCACAAATGAATGTACAACACTTATCTTGTAGAAGACTGGGAAATAGGATCAGCATGCACACACACTCCAGGAAGTTGTATAAAGCGCACACTAATGCATTATGGGGAGGAATTTAAAGGGAAGCAATCAGTCCAACTACAAGACAGCTGAGAGAGGCTAATGAGATGAGGAACTGAAAACCAAAACAAAGAAAGCTCAAGGAGGAGGTTCTGAAAGGCATCTGTCAGAGCTTCTCAGATGTCTGGTTGTGACAAATGCACAGTTTTATGAAATTATTTCATGGCAAATACAAGTAATAACAGACATGTCAGAAAAGCTGACATGTCTTCTTCAAAGTGGATCTGTCAGGTCTCTTATGCTTCCTTATCTGAGGGCAGAATATGAGGAGATGGAAATGCTGTGTTCAGGGATACATACAGTAGTTTTCTATGAGGATTTTATATCCAAAGCTTTAAAAAGCACATTAATTCTCAGTTTAGCCATTCCTTATAACCTCAATAAGCTCACCACATAACTAGTCCCCCATATAACTTTATGAACATTTTTACATCAGTTTGTGGCATAAAGAAAAAGGCCCCTTTTTGTGACTTTTTAAACTCATGTGTGACATAATTTTGCCACGCAGGCGTTTTTACGCTGTCCTCGATACTTGGGAGTGGCAGGGATATGGTGGGATCAGGTGGTACATTCATTTATTATCATTTACATTTGAAAACAGGTGTTAAAAAGGGATTAAAACCTACCCCTGTCAGAGGCTGGAGTAGTTTTTACTCCAGGCTTACAGACTGCAGGAGGTAAACCTATTTATAATGAGGTGCACGCCTGTCATAAATTAGGTGAATCATCCGGCAGCACAGGGAGGAAAAAAGACCGGTGTAAAAATGCAGTCTTTTGTAAATAACCCCAGTAATTCTACCTGTTTCTCCACCTAACAATGCCGTGTATCTTCATAAACCTCACTGTATTTGTTTGCTCTAACACCCCCTCTTTCTCCATTTGCATTGATAAGCTCATTTAGCCTCCATGTACTTGTTCCATACAACACCCTCCCATTAAAGGGGTTGTCCGGGTTCAGAGCTTAACCCGGCCATATCCCTTTTCACCCAGGCAGCCCCTCTGACTTGAGCATCGTAGCAGGCATTTTCTGGAGTTCCGGTGACATACCGGGCTCTCCATGGGGCTGCCAGGCGGAGGCTTCCGCCCAGCAGTGAGCCCGGTGACGTCATCGGCACTGATGGGTGGGCTTTAGCGCTGCCCTAGCCTGTAAAACGGCTAGCGCAGAGGTAAAGCCTGCCCATCAGAGCTGATGGAGTCACCGAACACACTGCTGGGCGGAAGCCTCCGCCCGGCAGTGAGCCCATGCCCTGCGCAATCTAGTGCAGGGCAAAGGAGAGCATCGGAGTATGAAATGCCCTGATGCTAACATCAGGGGGGCTGCCTGGGTGAAATTATGAGTATGTCCGGGTTCAGCTCTGAACCTGGACAATCCCTTTAAGCCTTTAAAGACTCCCTGTCATCAGAATAAACTCTATTAAACCAAGAATACTGCAGGTTAGGGTTGGTTCTACTGATTAAACCAATACCTGGATGATGAAGTTCTGTCGCACCATTCCAGGGAAAACAGAGCTTAAGGGTGTTCTCCAGCTTTAAAAAAATATAGTTTTCTTCTAACCTGTGGAAGAAAGATGGTTTAGTTAGTTCTTAGCCCTCTATTGCTAGGCCGATGCTGCCATCTCCGCTGCACTCACCAAGATTGTGGACTGTTCTGCTAGGGTCCTGACTGGATGGGCGCAGTTCTCTTCCTCTGAATCTGAACAAGGCACACATCCAGTCAGGAGAACCCCCTTTAATTCCATTTCCGAATTAGGGCTTCAGTGCACCAAGGGATGGGACCTATACCCTCAGACCCTCTGCTTTCCTGCATTTGCATGCCCCCTTTCCTCTCACAGTGCACTGATGCCCTAATTCACATATGGAATCAAACTCAATTTTCTTCTTGGAGTGGTGTAATGGATTTTAGTCACCCAGGTATTGTTTTAATCAGCAAGATCAACCCTAACATGCAATGCCTAGCTTGTCAGGGTTGATTCTGCTGAAGGAGGTCCTTTTTTTAAGACTCTGGGGGAGATTTATCAAACTGGTGTAAAGTAGAACTGGCTTAGTAGTTGCCCACAGCAACCAATCAGATTCCGCCTTTTCCCCCCCAAAGGAGCTGTCAAAAATGAAAGGTGCAATCTGATTGGTTGCTATGGGCAACTAAGCCAGTTCCACGTTACAGCAGTAAGATAAATCTCGCCCTCCGTTTTATCACATCTTCCATTTATCCCTTCCCTGTGTCCTAACACCTCTTCATTCCCCATTTGTTATGCGTGTAACATCATGGACCCCCATTTATTTATTCCCTCCACCCATTGCTCCCTGTACATATGTTCCCTGCCTCCACAGAACAGATAAACCCACTGTTGTATAAACCAAGAATCAGCTTTTCTCAGTTTTCATTAGTTGATATAACAGATTTTTTTTTCACATCTTCAGATCGATAACTTCAAATCCCTTTGATGGGAAACTGATTTTGTGCAGCTTTTGAAGTGGAAATACATTAATTTTGTATTCAGTTAAACTTACAAGGCAGGAGACGCTAGGACAGTTTGGGCAGAAACATGACAGATCCTAGCAATCAATGAAACACATCAGAGCCACAGGTCACTTCACATCTACTTGAGGCTGACACTTTAACCCATTGCTCAGAATCCTGTCACAGTCTCATACTTCAAGAGCCTGACCCTGAAACTTGTAGACGTCGTGTTATTACAGTGTGTCCCATTAAAGTCTTCCACATTAGAAAATGCAGTTCTTTGAGTTGTTTGTGCCTTATTAATATCTCATTTAAATATTCTCCTGGTAAAATTCATGTGGAGGGCGATAGGGGACTACATAATCACCTAGTGTAATCCCATTATCTGAACTGAAACCATTAGCTACTGGAGCATTCTGATGGTAACCAGGGGTGTAACTAGAATCCTGTGGGCCACAAGACATATTGTAGCCCCTTTCTCCTCTTTGCTCCTGCAAACTGTTGTTTTATGACAGTCTGCATTCTGCAGTGTAACTGTTGATGGAAGCCTGCATCCTGTTAATGAGTCTAAAGCCATTTTATAGCATATAGAAATCACAAAAAATGGTCCCCTTCTCAAGGCCCCCTTTATGAGCGTCTCTCTCTAGTGGACTCCAGTTCATTATGTATTACATGGACAGCCATGATTTTTCAAATACTGTAGCTGATTTCTCTGCCCTCTTTAGGACTCTTTCACACTTGCGTTCTTTTCTTCCGACATAGAGTTCCGTAGTCGGGGCATTATGCCGGAAGAATCCTGATCAGTTTTATCCTAATGCATTCTGAATGGAGAGAAATCCGTTCAGGATGCATCAGGATGTCTTCAGTTCAGGACCGGAACATTTTTTGGCCGGAGAAAATACCGCAGCATGCTGCGCTTTTTGCACCGGCCAAAAATCCTGAACACTTGCCGCAACGCCGGATCCGGAATTAATGCCCATTGAAAGGCATTAATCCGGATCCAGCCTTAAGCTAAACGTCGTTTAGGAGCATTGCCGGATCCGACGTTTAGCTTTTTCTGAATGGTTACCATGGCTGCCGGGACGCTAACGTCCTGGCAGCCATGGTAAAGTGTAGTGGGAAGCGGGGGAGCAGTATACTTACCGTCCGTGCGGCTCCCGGCGCGCTTCAGAGTGACGTCAGGGCGCCCCACGCGCATGGATGACGTAATCGCATGGCACATCATCCATACGCATGGGGAGCTCTGACGTCACTCTGGAGCTCCCCGGGAGCCGCACGGACGGTAAGTATACTGCTCCCCCGCTCCCCACTACTACTATGGCAACCAGGACTTTAATAGCGTCCTGGCTGCCATAGTAACACTGAACGCATTTTGAAGACGGATCCGTCTTCAAATGCTTTCAGTTCACTTGCGTTTTTCCGGATCCGGCGTGTAATTCCGGCAAATGGAGTACATGCTGGATCCGGACAATGCAAGTGTGAAAGAGGCCTTAGCAGTTATTCCCATAAGTTGCATGGCGGATTGCTGTAGAGATTCGACTATTTGTAAGTGCTAGCCGCCTTTAGACTTAGCCCACCTCATTGTGTTCTCAAGAGCATGCTCAGTTTTTTGGGTAGTAAGCTATAATGTTATATGTATCATTTTCTGATCTTACTGTGCAGTCTCTTTGATGATTGGCTTTTTATTGCACTAGCTGAATGTTTTTTAGGCACTGCTATATAATGGGCATTCATTTGTCATATTTGCACTATAGTTACTGTGTATCACTATTGCATTATTTTATCTATATACAGGTGAAACTCAAAAAATTGGAATATTGTGCAAAAGTTCATTTATTTCTGTAATGCAACTTAAAATTAGAATTTTGTGAAAAGGTTCAATATTCTAGGCTCAAAGTGTCACATTCTAGTCATCTAATTAATCCATACCCCCTGAGCAAAGGGTACCTCAAAATTGAGAGACTTTGGGGTTTCATAAGCTATAAGCCATAATCATCCAAATTATAACAAATAAAGGCTTGAAATATCTCGCTTTGCATGTAATGAGTCTCATATGTTAGTTTCACCTTTTAAGTTGCATTACTGAAATAAAAGAACTTTGCACGATATTCTAATTTTTCAAGTTTCACCTGTATTTATACTGCATGTTTTTTTTTAAATTAACTATTATGTAATCGCACACTCGCTATATAATATGGATACAGTGGGGAAGAATGATCAAAAATGGTGTAAGAGAAAACTGGTTTAGTTGTCCATAGCAACCAATGAGATTCCATCTTTCACTTTTAGAGCTCCTTTGGAAAATGGAAGATGGAATCTAATTGGTTGATGTGGACAACTAAGCCAGTTTTTCCTTAGACATCTTTTGATAAATCTCTCCCAGTCTGTTGCACTTTGCTTGAGAAAGGCTCTGACATGAAGCAATAAATACTTTTCTTTTATATAAGTATGCGTGTGTGTGCGTTGGAGGGGGGGGGGGGGTGCAAGGGAGGGCACTGATCAGCAATTCAACTAAAACTCTAAGCGTACTGCTAAAAGTATTGGATTTGAAAACTGCTGTACACCCACGCAACCCATTTAAAGGGGTTGTCCAGGCGTTAATATTCCTAAAGTTGAGCGGACACCTGGATGTTCAGGTTCGAACGTGAGAAAGGGAGACCACAACCAAGGGCAATGGCTGCAAAACGATGGAGCGGAAATATGGGACAAGTTATTAAAGCAGAAGGATCGAATGAAAGGGCCAATTAAAGACGAATTTTAGAAATTTAAGTCCCTGTCAACTATGCAGAGAAGGGGTTTTTCATCACCAGAAATGGGTTAATGTGACCCACCAATGGAACAGATTATTTAAAAAAAAATTGGTCCCCGTCACCTATGCAGAGCAGGGGTTTATTCACGTCTAAAATTCTAAAATGTCACCCAAGAATTTTATTAACCTGTCTACTAGGTAGAGCAGGGGTCTATCACAGCCAAGAATTGTTGAATGTCACCCGAAAATGTAACAGAAAAATTTGTGAAAGTTATTAAGCTGTCAACTAGGTATAGCAGTGGTATATCACACCCAAAAATTGGTGAATTTCACCCGAAAATGTAACAGACAAATTAGTGAAATAATAAAATAAAATACGTACAAATTAAAAAACTAAAAACTTGGTGGAGGTCCATATGGAGTAGGAGTTTGAGGAGGCGGTAGACCTATCGGAGTAGGTGGAAGCGGCAGTGGAGGAGGACGAGGTAGCCAACACAGTTTTTTGGTTTTAATTATTATTATTTTTAAAAAATTTGGGTACACTCCAAAAGAGTGTGAAATATCCAGAATACAAGAATGAGCAATTGCGCTGTAGTATAACAATGGCTGGTTAAGGCTGGTATACATGTCTATTCTGCACAAGGTACGGACAAGTCCTGTGGGATCCATGCCTGGTTCATTTTAATGAACGTGAGCTTGTCCACATTGGCTGTGGACAGGCGGCTGTGCTTGTCTGTGATAACGCCCCCTGCCATGCTAAACACACGTTCAGATAATACACTGGCTGCAGGGCAGGCCAGCACCTCCAAGGCGTAAAGGGCAAGCTCAGGCCATGTGTCCAATTTGAAGACTCAGAAGTTGAAGGGGGCAGACCCGTCATTCAGTACGTGTAGGCGTGTGGACACATACTGCTCCACCATGTTGCTGAAATGCTGCCTCCTGCTAAGATGTTCCATATCAGCTGGTGGTGCTGGTTGTTGTGGCGTGCTGACAAAGCTTTTCCACATTTCAGCCATGCTAACCCTGCCTTCTGAGGTGCTGGCATTGCCCCAGCGGTTTTGGCGACCTCTTCCTCCTCCACTGCCTTCGCCTTGTACTTCCACTGGGCCCCCGCTGTCAGATGGGAATGCCACCAGCAGCGCGTCTACCAGCATGCGCTTGTCTACCGCGTATGGAGTAAGAGTTTGCAGGGAGGCACACCTGGAAAAGTAGTGGCGGCCAGAAGCATTTCAAAGACCATTAATTTTGAAATGCTGGCATTCAGGGCCATGGATCACGGGTGGGTAGGGGGGTACTTTCTCTTCCGCTCCAGTGTTTGGAAGATGGAGAGCTGAATGCTTCTGTGGGACATTGTGGAGATGCTTGGTGACCCAGATGGTGGTGTAAGTGGGAGATCCTCTGTTTGTGGGGTGCCAGGTGGCACTGTCATTCCAGAGGTGGATGAAGAGGCTGCAGCAGAAGAGGAAGCAGGAGGAGCCAGAGACCTTTCTTTGTTTTTGAGGTGTCTACTCCACTGAAGCTCGTGCTTTGCACTTAGATGCCTGGTCATGCAGGTTGTGATCAGGTCGAGAAAGTCTATGCCTCGCTTCAGGCTCTGATTGCACAGCGTGCAAACCACTCATGTCTTGTCGTCAGCACATTGTCTGAAGAACTGCCAAGCCAGGGAACTCCTTGGAGCCGGATTGGTGTTCTCGGTCCCTTGCTGCGGTGGGCAGTAGCAGGTGTACTGTCTAGGGGACAGCCGCTCCGCTTTTGCACCCTGCTCCCTCTTCTGCTGTGCTAGTGGCTCTGTGCGACCACCGCCTCTTCCTCCGAACTGCACAGGTCAACTAAGTGGTTGTTCGTCAGTGCACTCAATCTCTTCCACTTCTGGGACAGGGCTAGGTGGATGGCCCTGGAAAAACCTGCTAACGGAGTCAGAGTGTATTTCTAGCTTAAATTGCACACTGACTAATGCTGTAAAAGCACCAGATGTTGGATATTGTTTTTTTAAACCCAGATTATTATTGCAGTATTTCAAGCTTGGATTTCAATGTCACAAAAGCACATATGCAGTGCTGGTGCACTGAGCTTGCATAATATGGCCGCTGCTGCCCACCAACTAACAGACGGATAAAAGTTTTTTTTCTCTGTCACTGGGCTCAAGGCAGGGTAAAAAGATTGTGCACTGCACCCACAAAGCTAAATCTATGTAGATCGCTGAGTTCAATTGCAGTTCTGATTAAAGTTTCTTTCCTATCCTCTCCCTCACAGCAGCAACATCCTATCCCTACACTAAGCACAGCAGAGTGACGTGCAGCGCTACGTGACTCCAGCTTATATAGAGGCTGGGTCACTTGCTGCACTGGGTAATCACAGCCATTCCATTAGTAGGCAGGGCTGTGATGACTTCTAAGGGCACAGAGTTAAACGCATGTTGATTTGCTGCTTTGCAGCCATTCAAAACTCGCCAAGAATTCGCCGAACACCAAACCCGAACTTTTATTGAAATGTTCGGGTTCGGGTCCGGGGTCCAAAAATCCTAAAGTTCGGTACGAACCCGAACTTTACAGTTTGGGTTCGCTCAACCCTATTCCTGATGTACCGACAGTATAGGTCATCAATATCTGATTGGAGAGTCTGACACCCGACACCCCGCCGATCAGCGGCATAAAGAGGATACGGCACTCTATGCAAGCTCAGCTTCCTCTACTTTACAATGCATTTCACATCGGACGGGGGTGCCAGGTTTTGGACCCCAGCCGAACTGTTATTGATGACCTATCCTGATGATAGGTTATCAATATTAATGGCTGGACAGGAGTTAGAGCAGTTTTGCCTGGATAAATGGGCAAAAATCCCAGTGCATTGATGCACTAAGCCAAGAGAGACATCCCCAAGAGACTTTCATCTGTAATTGCAGCAAAAGGTGCCTCCACAAAGTATAGATTTTCTGGGTGTGAATACTTATGCACATTAAAGTTCTCTGTTTTGTGTCTTATTATTATCACAGTAAAAATGTTTTGCACCATCTAGGTGGTAGACATGTTGTGTAAATCAAATATTACAACCAGTGATGGCCAGTTCGCCGGGTTCGCCCGCAAAAACATGCGGGCTGCTATCTTAACTCACAAGTCTGGCAATGCACAGGTAAGTCCTTACCTGTGCCTGTGCTACGAGCCGGTCTGAAATAAATGTGGTCACCGGGAGCAGGCAGTTCCGAGAACAGCCGCCGGGGGCCTTCATCGGGCTGTTCTTGGAACTGCCTGCTCCCGGTGACCGCATTTGTTTTAGACCGACTCCCGGCACAGGTAAGGACATACCTGTGCATCGCCGGACTTGTGAGTTAAGATGGCAGCCCGCATGTGTTCGTGGGCGAACACGGTGAACTGGCCATTACTGGTTACAACCCCCCCATTTAAATTCCAGGTTCTAATGTAACAAAACAGGGAAAACACTAAGGAAGGCCATGAATCGTGAATACTTTAACAAGGTACCATATATGAACTGCAAGTATACATGTACAGTAACTGTACTGACTCACATCTAATATAGATTTACCTAAAATGTTTTGGTGAATGGATTAAGCATATGCTCTCTGATGGCACCCTCTGATAGCAAAAGTTCAAATAGGCATTCTGCCAGCACCCTACTGAGCGGTATGTTTGTTTCTTTTCATTTAATTAGCTGGCATCAGTTCATTTTTGGAACATGCAATATGTGTAATCTGATAGGCGTGTGGCAATAAGCATGCTGGCAACATATGCAAATGTTAGGAGATGCAAGTAATTAGCCTTTTACTTTGACTCTTTCATCTTACACATTGTAAGCTGTACATTTTATTTCAGTCTAAGTTACTTAAACCTTTTATTTCTTGAAAGCCATATCAACTCTTTCACCTGTCCTTGTATTTTCTTGATCAAGATTCTTCTAAGAATTGTCTATTGTAGAGATGAAAAAACTTCTTGAAATTTATTTTGTGTCCAATTATTCGACTTTAAAAAATAAATAAAATTGATGTGTCCGATTTGATTCTACCCAAATCAAATGCTCCAATTGGCCTGCAAATTTGTATATGACACCCTGGGGTTTTGATTTTTCTCAATTCCACTCCCCCCCCCCCCCCTAAACACTTGAACTCAATGATAGCAATAGCAAATAATGTCAGAGAAACACTGACAATACAGTAGCTATGAGTAAATGTGTGGTTGACATTAACAAACTGATTGTATTTATACATATTTATACACACACAAGTGTTACTTATTAGAAGAAATAGCGGCTTGTTTTTAAATTGAACAAGCATGGAAAAATTCTCCTTTTTATTTGGTAGCAGCAGTACAGTGTGAATGTGGAAATGGTAAGGTGTGTAGGGGTAATAGTGGCAGCAATAGTACCCCCACCCCACCTAAACTTATCCAGTACACAAATCCTAAACACACTCATTTCCACACCAGGCCCTTCCCACCCCACCTCACCAAAACTACAGGAACCTCTAAAAATCACCAACTTCTACAGCCCTATCCCGAACCCAAAAAAAAGACCAAACCCCGCTACAGAGGATGTAGAGGTGGTAGGAAACAGTCTACCAACAAACAAAAAACACAAACCGAAAACCCAATTACCATAAAATAAGATTTTGACACACTAAAAGAAAAAGGTATCTTCAATCTATCAGGATACAGCCTAAAAGAAACAGAGGTCCAACTACTCAGAAAGGGTCTCTCTTTCTGCCCCACCAACAAACCAGACCTATTTGAGCTATTTGTAGACTTAAATCAGTTTATCAGGAGACTAACTCTTCAGCGCCACTTCTGTATTAAAAACTCTGGGGCAAATATAATTAAAAGTTCCAACACCAATGGAACAGACGATGCAATAGCTTCCACCTCATCGGCACCAACTCCAACCCACGACGACACATGCATTCCAGAACTTACAATTACCATAAAAGCCCCATTAAAAAAAACAAATCCTCTTACTATCCCCTAGAAAGTAGAGGCCCACACCTAGAAAGCTACTACAATATGGTTCTAGATGACCTCAAACAAGCATTCCCCTCAACAAAAGGTCCACTACCAAAAGACATCGGAACAACAAAACCAAATAAATCCAAATGAACACCCCACAAACTCACATTAGAGAACTTGAATACCAATCAGAAAAAAGCTCTAAAAAGCCTAAAAAATAACCCTAACCTTATTATAAAAAATGCTGATAAAGGAGGAGGAATAGTCATCCTTAACACCGATCAATACGAAAAAGAGGCCCAAAGAATCCTGTCAGACACAAACTACTATAGACCCCTCACAGAAGATCCCACCAAAAACTATAAAACTCAACTTCATGATCTGATAGATCATGGATGATCCCTAGGAATTCTAGACAAAGAAGAACAAAAATATCCAAAAGTAACGCGATTCTACTATCTCCCCAAAATACATAAATCCCTACTAGATCCCCCCGGTAGACCTATAATTTCAGGCATAGACTCTCTAACCTCTAACCTATCTGAATACATTGACGGCATCCTCCAAAGATATGTGATCACCCTCTCATCTCATCCTATGCCACAATTATTTCACCTACAAAGAGAAATTCTACATCCAAACCAAAGGAACAGCAATGGGCACCAAATTTGCACCTTCTTAGGCGAACTTGTTCATGGGTGCCTTCGAGGACCTACATGGCCTACTAAAACACCCGAACATCAAATTTTACAAAAGATATATTGATGATATCATCTTCATTTGGCAGGGAAACAATGAAGACCGTAGAACATTTGTAGACACTCTTAACAAGAATGACTGGAACATAAATTTCACATCAGAATCTAACCCAACAAATGCAGTTTTCCTAGACCTCCATCTCAACAGCAAAGACAACATTATCTCCACCAGCAGACATTTCAAAAATGTAAACGCCAATAGCTTTTTAGTCTTCAACAGTTGCCACTACCACAAATGGAAAACTAACATACTACTACTACTAATAACATACCCTTTAGTCAGATGAAACGAATACGACGCAACTGCACAAATACAGACAACAGGAAAACACAAATAGAGACCCCGAGCCAAAGATTCCTAGAAAAAGATTATCCCCCGCAGCTCATCAAGAATTTGAAAAAGAAAATCTCTCAAATAGACCAGAAACAGAGCCTTCAACCCAGACCAAAAGACACAAAAGAAACCCCCTTTAGACCAGGCCTAATAGCAAGATACAATCACAACCACCAAACAATCAGACATATTCTAAACACTGGTCTGTACTACTAAAAGACCAGATATTAGGCAGGGAAATACCAAAAATGCAGAGACTTACCTTCCGAAGAGCAAAAACCCTAAAAAATATTTTGGCCCCATCATGCCCAAAGAAACAAACCCCGAAAACAACTGAACATATAGACAAAAAATTTTTGGGGATCCTCCAAATGTGGCACAAAAAAATGCAAATGTTGCCGAATGATAAAAACTGCAGAAAGAGAAATTGATATTCCACACCCCATAGGGAAACTATCATTCCAACAACAAATGACATGTGCAAGTAAAAATATTATTTATCTACTCCGAAGCCCCTGTAACATTTACTACACACAGTGTATCACGTCATTTCTCATTGCTACATCAGGGCAATCCCCTAGACCTTAAAGTGATCCCATTGGAACAATCCCCCTCCTTCCGACAACTTTGTAGGAAGGAAATGTTCTGGATATTTAAGCTCAACACCCTCACCCCGTTTGGACTAAATGAAACACTAGAACACACCAACTACTAATTACCACTGCAGTCACAAGAAAAATCCAGATCTCAATAAGAAGCCACCACTGCCATCATTCCCTTCCGCCCTGCCGCCCCCAAAACCCCCCCTACGGACCCTCCAAATAAAAAATATTACATACAAGACTGTGTAAAAGTCCTTATGTATACATTCGCAAATGAACTGATTTGCAAACAAACCAACATCATATCGATTTACTGACCCACCCAATCATTTTAACTTTCGATACATGCACCAAACCAGAAATACAATACACGAAAAGACGACAAGGTTTCGATGTCAAAAAATACGATAAGAACCGTTACTACAACTATTGGACATCACAAGAGGTCCCAATCCCACCATACATCCCTCTATAATATCCCTACAAGAAGTCCGGAACCCATGCCAAATTGTTATATATATACATTCTTTATACACCCTCATACCCATCCCTATCAGACAAAACCTTCATCTATACCCTCCTAAATAAAGGCCCCATCTCCACACATCATAAAACCCCATACATCCCATTCTTTGTCCATACGGGTGCGAGAAGCACCAATATCCATAATAGTGACATATACATATTAGTGTCACGGTATCCTTCTCCCCACATGCATATATCCCTCTTTATCTCATTTAGATGTATGCATGAGGTGGGTTATATATTGTAGGCATATAACTTAGTGTACTTCTATTTTATTTTTTACTTAAGGGCTCAATAAAAAGAAGAAAAAATCTGTTACAGTTAGATTGGAATGTCCTCACCCCCTATCTACCTAGTGGGGGCTGTGATATGATTTGGCTAATGTTTTATACTCACTATACATCTACAATGAGCGGCCGATAGCCAGACATTTCATCTGCACCTCCGGCTGTGCCTTTTGAAGCTTGCGTTTCAATATGCGGTTCAAAGACCGGAAGTGACGTGTCACGTCATCGCGATGCGTTCCACTTACCAGAAGTGCTCTATCTCGGCGTCCGGAAGTGTCAGCTCATGCCGGCGCATAAATATTGAGCGCCTGCTAACCCACCTGAGCCCTCCAGCTTCACATATAACGGCTGTATTTGCCAAAGGGGGCCCCCCTCTGATCGGTAAGTGCCATTGACATTATGAGACAGGACCTGCCTCTTTCTGAGCACTTTACATATTTTTTCCTCTACATTGATTTACAGATCATATCATCTAAATGACAGAGGTTCTTATTTGTGAATACAGCGTAAATGAGTGTATATAGGAGCTAAGTACTATCTTTATTTATTTATGTCTTCCTATTTTTCCCTACGTTTATTATTCCATATCACCTCCTGATGAGCTGCTGATTGCAGCTGAAACGTGTTGGATTTGTCTTTTTGTTCATACATAAGTACATCTATATGTGTTTTGTTTTTTCCCCTGGATTTATTGATTTCCGATCCAGGTCTGTGAGTAGAGCTTCACCAGGACCTTAGTTAGACTTAGGTACGGGGGCAGGGTGTCTCCACCATCAGGAGACATCCCTGTGCAGAGGATATTAGATCTATAGGGTTATCTAGGGAAAGACTTTTCCCACAGATTTACCTACCACCCCCAGTCTTTTTAATCAATATTGATTCTATTGGTCCATCCTATCTTTAGTAGGAGTTTTTTGTAAAATATTCATCTTGTATAGGATATCACTTAAGCAAATTGTCTTTGCTCTGTAACCCAGGTAATAATAAAGGTATAATTTTTAAACTAAGCACGTTAATTTCTACTTTTTTCCTGAATTAATACTATACGTGTAGTCTATCTTTGATTATCGTCCAAGTTTTTTCTTCAATACATCCTGTCGTGCATTTTAAAGATACCCAAAATATGAAAAATAGGAATAATAGAAAAGTGAATAGCGATACAAAGAAATAGATCCAGACCCACATCATTAATATCATTTTATCTTTTTACGTATCCTGTTTATATCCCTTTACCCATCCCTATCACACCATATCTCCATTTACACCCTCATGACAAAAAAACCCATACTTCCAAAGTTACCCAAAATATGAAAGATAGGAACAACAGACAAGCGAATAGCGATACAAATAAATAGCGATACAAATTAATGGATCCAGCTCCATATCATTAATATCTTTTCATGTATTTTATCTTTAGTAATGTACTGTCTCTACACACCCCTATCACTACTTTTAATTTTATATCTCATTTCTTATTTATTTTATTTTATTTTATTTTATATGTATTCATTCATTATATATAACCCAATCCTCATATTTATTACCCTATTTAATACCCAATTCATGTATAACCTTATATTTATGTATAATCATGTATAATCCTCATATTTATTACCCTATTTAATACCTAATTCATGTATAACAATGGTCAGACACCACTATGATGTTTAATAATACACCCCAATACTTAGTTTTTATGTCCCACACAAAACAATGAATAGACATGATGATGACGTTTTTATCAAAAATACTATCACAAAGACTCTTTTATATGGCCCATCAATGCCTCCGAACCAACATGACCCTGATCATCATAGAGAAATCTAAGAGAAAACAACCAGGTAAATCGCACGGGCCCGAAGAAGAATTTGCGTTCCAGCTTGGAACGCTGCGCCACGAAAGCCTACTTCCGGACCTGCGCATAAGCCGCTCTGCCACTCCGGAAACGAACACAGCCGGATGCCGCAATGCGTTCCAGCCTGACAGACATCAACTTCCGGTCATGCGCAACACCACGGCCGGACACTTCCGCTTCTAGCAAGACGGGGAAAGCGGGTTTGGCGGTCTTTTCTCATCTTCTGGGCGGTCCCTCTATGTATTTTGCGCCCATTTGTTAATTTGGCGCCCTTTTGACAACAACCAAAGGGTATAAATACCCTGCCATCACATTAATGAAAATATTGCTCCTGATGAAGGGACTTGCCTGTCCCAAAACGAGTTGAGCCGGATTTATACATATATTCCAATAAAGACAAGTGAACAGAAGCACCCATGTGAATGGCTGCCTTCATCTTGTAAGATTCTAGAAGCGATCCAGGCTGGGAGGGGGTGTTTGGTTTACAGGTGTATTATGCTTATCCTAGTAAACCACCTTCCTCGTGAAGTGAGTAAATAAGTATACAATACTCCAGTATTTTTACTATATTATACTTGTATCCTTTTAAGCGGATTTTACTTATTTGTTGCAACTCATTCGCCTCATTTTACTACACTTTAACGTGTATGACACTACAGACAACGGTCTATTAGGCACTTGAGACCCAGAGTAGTGTGCTTATGCTCATCCCTTTCTAAAGTGTTCCTATCATTCTCTCTCTCTCTCGCTCTCTCTCTCTCTCTCACTATATATATATATATATATATATATATATATTTATATTTCTTTATATATTTTTTTTATATATCTTTATATATTTTATTATATTTTTTTATTGTTTATGAAACCTACACTACACAAAAACATTTTCCCACTGACACTGACAATACGGGTTTTCAGAAACAGGTGAGATTGAGGTGTTATCAACACCCACTAGTCCCCATAGTTCGGTATACTCCCATATCCCACACAGGCAGACACTCTAGTCTGCCTGGCCAACCCTGAGCAGCCTTGTACCACTCTGTCTTCTCCACTCCGCTCCTACAAACCCTTGGCGCCTCAAGTTTTTCAGATCCGTTGGAATCCTTTCCATCAGATCTCTGACCCTCAAACTCTCTCTCTTCCTTTATACCCAGCAATAGCAACACAGCATGGATGTCACGATTGGACAAGTTGGATGCTATTCTACCCCAACCGCGGTCCCTACCTATTTGCATGATCCACCCTTGTTTGATGGCCCAAAACTGGTTGACAGTCCCTCCTTAATTAAGTGCTGGAGCCTATATAGGAAGCTGCAATGGGGACAAAATAATAAACTAGTGACAGATTTGCCAAAACCGAGGAAAGTCAAAGCAGAAACAGACAAGTTAGGTCAAACCAGGAGAGACAAAAATGCATGGAATCAAGAGGCACAAATCAGTAACCAAACTACGACAATACCAGGAGAGTCAGACCTGACAAAATCAGAGCACAATAATCAGAAACAATAGCAAGCCAGAGTTTGATACCAGAAAGTCCCTTCAGTGTCCAAATAATCAGTGTCAAAATCCAAAGCTAGGTCCAAAATAAAAAAAGCCCAGAGAAGCATATAAAAGCTAGTGTAGATCTTCCCACCAAAAAACAATCACAGAAACTGTGGTCAGCAGTTGCTTCTTTAAAATAGATTGTGCTACAAGTCACGTGACACGGCCAGCATCATGTGACCCCGGATGTACCAGCATGATTCCTAATTGGCCAGCTATCTTGATTGCAGAGGGCAGTCTGTTAGGGGTCCTGCCAGTGATGGAGCACACCCAATAGCTTGGTTATAACAATGGGACAGACCAGTCAATAAGTAGATGTATGTATGGCTCGGCTGGAGTAATAGCATTAGTGGGAGCTGCATAGGAGTAATGTTAGTGGCAGAAGTGGGATTAGCAGCAAGGAGTAGTAGCTGTGGTGTTGGTGGTACGGAATATGATGATAGGCAGGCAGACAGCAACAGTGGGTTGATGGGGCACATCGACAATGGCAGATTTAGTCATTGGCCTCAGTTAGAGGTGTGTGAAAATTCTCATGGATCCATGCTTCATTCCTTTTGACAAAAGTGATGTTTCGTACCCCAACTTTATCCGTTTGGGTGTGACGATGCCACAGAAATAATTAATGGCTTTACGCTACTCATACAGACAAAATAATATATGCAATGTGGAATTCCAGTGAGTTGGAACATTACAGATCAAGCAGTGCAATGGCAGATTGTTCTGTAACTGCAAGTCCAGGAGGAAGTTAATAAGAATGGCTGAAATGTACTTTTTCATTAAGCATTGCACAACTATATTTATCACATGAACCATGCAGGGAGCATGTGTTATTTCCCCCAAATGTAGCCATGATGAACCCTGCCATTGTCGTTGACTTCCTTGCCTAGTTGAGGTTGGTGGGGAGACAGTCAACGGAAAGTTTTCTGCATGATGCACTTTAGCAACTGATCAGCTGCAAGATTGCTTCACTATGTAAATATGATAGGGGAGCCAGGAGGAGCATGCGTGTGGACGTGCATCCCTCCCTCCCGGCCGTTGAGTGCCAGATCACACTATGAAGGAATCGATGCCGCCTTAGTTGTGGCTCACCATTCCCGACGCTGCCGTATTAACTCTGCTGCCCTGTGCTCCTCCTGCTACCTCAATGCTGCTTCGTGCCCTGGCCACTTGTCTGTTCATGGTTTGCTTGCCCTGATAAGTGGGGGTGAATTGCTGGCTGATTCTTAGATCTGAAAACTGTGGCTTGCCGAGATGGCGGGATCAAGGTGTCAGAGACGGATCGCTACAAGCGAGAACATCTTGAGCTCCACACCCCCCCCTTCTTGCCCATCGTATTTACCTCCTCCCGGTCGCTGGTCATTTGGAGGTCAGGCACTGAGGTGAGATGTATGGGGGCTGGGTTTGAGGAGACATCGTTTGGACGTCCAGCCGAGGAGGTGGGAGGGCACGATTGTGGGACTTGCGGAGGGGTTGAGATGACCGAATAACTGCTCAAGTGGGAGATCTGGCTGGCTCTCACCTCTAATCCCGGGGGAGATCGTTTTACTGCAAATAAAAGATATAGTACACGCAGTGATCTCTGCTTCTAAATGATACGTGATGTCTGGCTGCTTTTGTGGTTAAAGAACCAGCGCTGAGCAACAGAACAACTTCTGGGAGGTCCCCCCTTTTTCTTCCCCCTGTAACATTGGTTGGGGCCCTTGCGATTTGGAGATTAGTATGCTGTATGAGTTTAAGGTGTACACCTAGCCCTCGCAGGGGTCGAATAAGAGGTCACTGAGGTGTTTTGGAGGTGCAACAATTATCGCAAAACAGTGTAACATTACTGAAATGTTAGTAATCCATACGATGCCAGGCTGAGTAGGATGGAACAATTTACAGCCGCGTCATGACTTATTGAAACTAACCGCTGTTTATGAGACAATCACACAAGTTGTTAACCCCCAGAAGGATGGTAATTGTGGGACAGTCTAATAGAACTAACTACTCTAACTGATGTATCTAACCTGCTGTTTTGTTCTTGTCATAAAGGGGGGAAAGGAAAAGGGGAATACTGACATGTTTCTACTACAGCAGAGATGCTTGGGTGTGGTTTAACTGCTTACATGTGTAATATATTAACCGGTCTGAGACTCTAATCTCATCAATCGAACTACTTGGACTATCAATCTAAATGTGCTAACCTTACTAGCTGCGAGTTATTGGGGATGGTTTCAATGATATTGATTCTATTACTAGAGCGGTGGTACTGATACCCCTGGATCCCTGTTATGGCTGGCCAATCCATAACTGAAAAGAGCACAGTTTTTTTTAAATTAATTTAGTATTTATATTTTTTGATGGAGTGCTACGTTTGTTTGTGGACGGCCCGGCATATACAGGGTGGTAAGAGGAACCCTGGGTTAGAGTTAAAGGGCAGTGGGTTGAACGAACTGTCTTAAACTAACAAGATAACTGCCCCTAGAGTGTGTTCGAGTTACTCTTGTTATACTGCAAGGAAGGTTTAGGTCTGGTCAAATACGGAAGACAAAATGGCTAGACAGAGAGCAGGGAAAAAGGGGAAGATGCAACCTGAGTTGAACACTTCAATCTCCCCAATGTTTAAAAAGGCTGAAAGGTCTAAGCAACAGTTTTTAACCAATATGCAAGGTCAGATTAGTTCCCCCAAGAAGAAAAAGGATTAGATGTGTCAAGATCAGGAGGGTGAACTATCTGGCTCAGTAGAGAATGGTATCTTGAAAATGGCAGACGAGGAGTTTCAGACTGGGGAGAGAGGCATTAGACAGCAGAAAGAGGTAAAGGAAAAAAAAAATATAATAATAATAAAGGGGAGCATGTGCCTAGCCTGCAAGATATATTTTAAGAAATAAAAAATTGCAGTGTGGCAATAAAGGACCTCTCTCTCCAGACTGGAAGTATTAAGGAGGTGGTTGGGTTTCTCAGAGCAGATCTACAAAAGTATAAAGATAGGCTGTCAGAAGCAGAGAAAAGAATATCAGAGTCAGGAGGACCTTTTGCAGATAACGGTCAAGGAAAAAAATATATTAAAGGAAGATAATAGAGAACTAAAAAATAAACTATTTGAATTAGAAAACAGGTCCAGAAGAACAAATTTTAGATGTTTAGGGATTCCTGAGGGGGCGGAAGGAAGTGACCTCCGTGGGTTTGTACAAAAGTGGCTGATGGAGCAACTGGGCCAGGACATTTCAGATAATAAAAATTTTGTTGAATGAGCTTACAGGATACCGGCAAAACCACCCCATCCTGGAACAAGACCAAGACAGATAATGATTAATTTATTATCAGTCAGGGACAAGCAGGAGATAGTCAGCAGGTCTAGGACAAGGGGTAGATTGGAGTATTCAGGTGCAGCAGTAATGTTATTTTCCGATTATGCAAGGGAAACGGCAAAGGAAAGAAGTCAGTTTATTGAGGTTAAAAAAATATTGCGTCTGAATGACGTAAGGTATTCAATGATGTTTCCAGCCAAACTATGGGTTGAATGGGAGAATAGAACTTGTTTTTTTTTATTCTGTCGGGGCAGAGTGGATTAAAGAAAAGATAAAGAGCTGATGTGCAACTGGTCTGGGGTCGGGCTGGGAGGGAGTGATGCTAAGTAAGAGAGCCAGGGCTTGATGCAATCCTGGTTCATAGGAAGGGTGGGCAATTTGGTAATGCCTGTGCTGCTCGAGTTATTTTTAATTTTTTTTCTCTCTTCTTCCTCCCTCGGTCTCCGCACCCCCCCCCCCCTTCCACCTCTTCTCTCCCTCCCTCGGACCCTTACAAATGGGTAATACTATAGGTCTCTATGAGAATAATTTCATGGAACATAAAGAGTTGCGGTATTCAACACTATTCAAAGGTCTCTCCCCGCCATAGTCTGCTTGCAGGAAACCCATTTGACAAGTGAGATGATGGGGGGGATGATTAGACCATGGATACAGCACTCTTTTCATTCGGTTTTCTCATCCTAAGCGAGGGGAGTGAGTATATTAATTCACCGTAATTTTGACATCAAAATAGTAAAAACTGTTATAGATAAAGAAGGCTGCTATATTCTCATGGATTGTATAATAGAAGGTAGAGCATGGATAATAGCAAATGTTTATATACCCCCCCTTTTAAAATAGATACTTTATTAAAAATTCATGATTTTACGCTAAACGCAGGGGATCAATCACTTTTGGTGATAGGTGACTTTAATAATGTAATGAATGGGAAGATAGATGTAGAGTAGGGAACACTCAAGGAAATGGCCCGGGTTCAAAATTAAAAAGCACCACACAAGAATTGGGTTGGAATGATATTTGTAGGGTAATGCACCCAAAATTAAGAAAATATTAGTGTTTTTCTAAAACACATAAAAGTTTATAACGAATTGATTTAGTGTTCACAAATAATAAAGGTTCACTGGATATTGAAAAAGTTATTTATGAACAACGGGGGATCTCAGATAATAGCCTCATTGTCATAAATACAAAGAGGGTGGTGGAAAAAAAAACAAGAGGGATTAACATTAATATAGGTTGGATAAATATCATGGATGTACACGATAACATTTTGAAAGAGATTAAATAAAAATTTTATAAATGAGGGTTTAGCGAAAATTAACACGGTTTGGGAGGCGGCAAAAGCCTTTATTAGAGGAATTATTATAAAATACGCGGTAATACACAAGAAAAATACTAGGGGAAAAATATTAGAATTATAACACTAAGTGGAAAGATATGAAGAAATATATGTTGAAAACCCCACAGAGCAAAATTACAATGAATGGTTAGATAAAGCGACTAAAATGGAAGGCAAATTATTTTTGATGGCGGAACAACAAAAAGAGAATTTTGTGAGAGATAACTATATCCATGCACATATACCTGGTAAAAAATTAGCTCCTTTGGTGGCTGTCCAGACAAATTAAAATAAGTATATACACTGTCTGGTAGATGAAGCTGGACATAATATTGTGGAACAAGCGGCTAAAATGGACTTGCTTAAAGAATACTTTGAGAATATAAATAGTAGCAAAATAAAGAAGAATACGGTGCAAACAATTTTTCGAAAAAACTACTGGTACCACATTAACAACAGATCAAAGAGACAGTTTGGAAACTCCTTTAGACTCGGCAGAAATGGATAAAACACTATTAAAGATAATTAAGAACAAGACCCCAGGCATAGATGGTATTTAGTTCGAAGTCTATACCAAATACAGAGAAATACTGACCCCCGAATTTGCTTAAAATGTGGGCTGCCTTGAGGGAGTCGGGGAGATTGCCCGACTCCTTGAGGGAAGCTTTAATTAATCTAATTTTAAAACCCGGGAAAGGTCAAATTTTTCCAGATTCATATCGCCCTATCTCACTGATCAACACTGACAATAAGATACTGCCAAGGATATTGGCGGCTAGGCTTAGGGAGGTGATGCCGGTGCTTGTACATGAGGATCAGACGGGATTCATGTTGGGTAAAACAACCACTGAAAATATCATTAGATATTTTGGAAATACCCAAGTGGAACCCACAAACAGCGGTAAACGTATGATTTTAACCATAGATGCCTCAAAAGCTTTTGATACCATAGAATGACCTTTCCTAACGGAAACATTAAAGAAAATGGGATTTGGCGATTGGCGACATATTAGTCTCCTGGGTTAAATTATTATATACGGAAATATCTGCCAGATTGATATTGAATGAAGAATATTCAGATAATATACCCATTTGTAGGGGTGTTAGACAGGGTTGCCCCCTTTTCCCCCTGCTATTTGCAATAGCAAACCCTTGGAACCCTTAGCGGACATGATTAGGCAGCATAGGGAAATTGTGGGGTTCAGGTATGGATCCCATGAAGAAAAAATTGCCTTATATGCAGATGATATTATGCTGTTTATGGGTTCACATGGCTCACTCACTAGGATCTTCCAGATTTTTGATGATTATAGCAAATATGCCGGACTTAATATAAATTGGGCTAAATCGGCCTGCATCCCAATTGATCCTCTAAACAAATTAATACCGGGCCTTTTGGAAATTAAGATAATAGATGAACCTGTAAAAGGTATTCAGATTACTCCTAATTCAAAGGACTACCGTCAATTAAATGTGCTTCCCAAAATACAGGAAATAAAGAAAAAAAATTGAGGTATGGAAAAAATCAATTGCAGGTCATATTTCATTGGTGAAAATGTGTATTTTACCTTCTTTGAATTATATCAGGTGGAATGCGCCTGCTACAATTCCTAAGAGAATCTTTAAATGGATAGCTTCTTTACTTCCGGATCTGATATGGCGCAGCAAAAAAACGAGAATATGAGGGCGCAAATATTGCATATCCGAGAGAAAGAGGGCGGTTTATCGGCTCCAGACTTAGAACTCTATTTTTTTATGGCCATATCAGAAACATGATAAATTGGAGCAGCACAAAGATATAAAGCTATGATAGCAGGGATTAACAAAAAGCTAAATAATTGTAGTATCTTGGTGGTGCGTAGTAAGGTGGAGGTGGAGGAATTTATTTTTATTTAAATTTTTTATTTTGCTTCTGGGATGGTAGCAACAGGCATTGGGGTAAATTGGGTTCGGTAATATGCTAACTATATATTTTTTTTCTTATAATGTATAAATAATACTGTGAAGTTGTAATGTATTTTTTTAAGAAGAATAAAGATTATAAAAAAAAAAAATTATGGGAATAAAAAGGCATGTGAGCAAGTTTCTGTCCTGTTTCTTTTGGGGACAGGAGGAGGTGTATAAGCGACTGGTGTGGGAACCAGACCGACACAAATGAGGAGGTGTCAATAGAACCTAGCATTGTTGCTGCAATGCTTTGTCTCCACTGCCATGAAAAACATTGACCCAGTTGGCTGTGAAAGACATGCACTGCCCCTGCTCATAACCATGGTGTCCATGGTGGTGTGAACCTTGCCACTGAGCAATAATTACAAGGAGCAGTCCACGTTCCCTGACACATGAGGGTACAAAGAAGGGATGGCTTTTTGGGAGAAATAATGACGTCCAGGCGTCTTCCAGCGAGGCTGAGCATATGGCATAAGTTTCCTGAAAGTAGCAGAATCCATTAAGTGGTACAGCAGCCCATCAGATTGCTGGGCATATACAAACCGGATTCCAAAAAAGTTGGGACACTATACAAATCGTGAATAAAAACTGAATGCAATGATGTGGAGGTGCCAACTTCTAATATTTTATTCAGAATAGAACATAAATCACGGAACAAAAGTTTAAACTGAGAAAATTTACCATTTTAAGGGAAAAATATGTTGAATCAGAATTTCATGGTGTCAACAAATCCCCAAAAAGTTGGGACAAGGCCATTTTCACCACTGTTTGGCATCTCCCCTTCTTCTTACAACACTTAACAGATGTCTGGGGACCGAGGAGACCAGTTTCTCAAGTTTAGAAATAGGAATGCTCTCCCATTCTTGTCTAATACAGGCCTCTAACTGTTCAATCGTCTTGGGCCTTCTTTGTTGCACCTTCCTCTTTATGATGCGCCAAATGTTCTCTATAGGTGAAAGATCTGAACTGCAGACTGGCCATTTCAGTACCCGGATTCTTCTCCTACACAGCCATGATGTTGTGATTGATGCAGAATGTGGTCTGGCATTATCTTGTTGAAAAATGCAGGGTCTTCCCTGAAAGAGATGACGTCTGGATGGGAGCATATGTTGTTCTAGAACCTGAATATATTTTTCTGCATTGATGGTGCTTTTCCAGACATGCAAGCTGCCCATGCCACACGCACTCATGCAACTCCATACCATCAGAGATGTAGGCTTCTGAACTGAGCGTTGATAACAACTTGGGTTGTCCTTGTCCTCTTTGGTCCGGATGACATGGCGTCCCAGATTTCCAAAAAGAACTTAGAATCGTGACTCGTCTGACCACAGAACAGTCTTCCATTTTGCCACACTCCATTTTAAAGGATCCCTGGCCCAGTGAAAACGCCTGAGCTTGTGGATCTTGCTTAGAAATGGCTTCTTCTTTGCACTGTAGAGTTTCAGCTGGCAACGGCGGATGGCACGGTGGATTGTGTTCACTGACAATGGTTTCTGGAAGTATTCCTGAGCCCATTCTGTGATTTCCTTTACAGTAGCATTCCTGTTTGTGGTGCAGTGTCGTTTAAGGGCCCGGAGATCACGGGCATCCAGTATGGTTTTTACGGCCTTGACCCTTACGCACAGAGATTGTTCCAGATTCTCTGAATCTTCGGATAATGTTATGCACAGTTGATGATGATAGATGCAAAGTCTTTGCAATTTTTCGCTGGGTAACACCTTTCTGATATTGCGCCACTATCTTTCTGCGCACCATTGTGGGAATTGGTGATCCTCTACCCATCTTGGCTTCTGAGAGATACTGCCACTCTGAGAAGCTCTTTTTATACCCAATCATGTTGCCAATTGACCTAATTAGTGTTAATTGGTCTTCCAGCTCTTCGTTATGCTCAAATTTACTTTTTCCAGCCTCTTATTGCTACTTGTCCCAACTTTTTAGGGATTTGTTGACACCATGAAAATTTGAATCAACGTATTTTTCCTTTAAAATGATACATTTACTCGGATTAAACGTTTTATCTGTCATCTACGTTCTATTACAAATAAAATATTGACATTTGCCATCTCCACATCATTGCATTCAGTTTTTATTCACAATTTGTTTAGTGTCCCAACTTTTTTGGAATCCAGTTTGTAGAGTTGTTTTCTGGCCTGCATTCTGTTATAAACAGCTGTCGATGTAGCAGAGGAGTAGTCTGTGCGGGATAAGCATTAACTGATAATGACGATGACAAGGACACTGTACTTAGATGTGGTCTTGGTGCCACAACTGAGACAGAGAGGAGAAGGACATTCTTGTTGCACTAGCTGGTGGCGATTTTTATTTTTCAACGGGAAGTGGTGATGCAGTTTTATGTGCTGCAATAAGACCATAGTGCCTATGTTTGTGTTTGAATTTCCATGGCTTACAGTATGTTTATCCTGCAGATTTTGCACATGGTACATGGCACTGTGGAGAAAAAAATGCCAGACAAGAAATACACCCACAGAGCAAGCAGCAGCTGAGCTTGGCTTAAGTCTGTGACTTTTTGAGCCTGTACCCACAGTATGGGCGACATCACCTGCCAAAGCTGACCATAATAGAGAAACATATGGTCCTGGCAGTTTTTTTTTGTGATTTTAGCCTACATTGCCTCTGCTCTTTGTTGCCGCTGCTGTGGCTACCACCCTCCCCCTCCTCTAAAATCACCTCCTTCTCCTCAGCACCCCTATCCGACTCTGAGATCTAATCCAACAAACAATCATCATCATAGTCCTCATTATTACCACTACTTTTATCAGACTTTGATATGTCATCACAAGCTCTTTGGCTCCCCTCACGATACCCTACTCTGTATTTTCCCCAAGTGCCACTGTCGCTACCACTGTCCCTACTGCCAACAATGTGGCTACGCGTGCCACTACTACCACCACCACCCACACAGCAAAGCATGGGAGTCCAAACGTTGACTGTTCTCACACAGTCTTCAACAGGAAGACTCTTTTGATTATCTTCCATAGCTCGTAGTGGGGTTTTGTTGCCTTTTCTTAGGAAGAGTAAAGGTTTCCCACTAGGAGGCGGCATTGATGACAGAGCACACCAAAACAGCTGTCTGTGGATGGATAATTGGCTTGGCTATAGTCCCTTGTCAGATCCCAAGGCTTTTTGGAAAGTTGGATGGAGCCACTTTCAAGGTGTAGCGCTGGCAAGATGGTTCTCTTCCTTGCGAGATACCTCTTTGCATATTTGTTTCCCATGGAGCATTGCCAATAAGTTTCCATACAGGACTGGTCTCTTTAAGGTGATTCAGCACTCTTCCTAAGTCACATTTAAGGCATTGTACCCAGCCACCCAGAATGCTACTCCATATTGATGAGGGTCAAGCATCCCAAAACAGCTGTCTAGAGATGGATATCTGGCTTGGCTATATTCCCTTGTCAAATCCTAAGGCTTGTTGGTAAGTCAGATTTTAACTGAAAGGAAGCCACTTCCAAGAGGTGGGGCTAGTGAGAGTTCCCTTACTTGGTATATTGGCGTATTGGTTTGCCATGGAGTACTTCCAGTAAGGTACTTTCACATGAGCGTTTTTCTTTTCCGGTATTAAGTTCCGTCACAGGGGCTCAATACCAGAAAAAAACTGATCAGTTTTATCCTAATGCATTCTGAATGGAGAGCATTCCGTTCAGTATGCATCAGGATGCATCAATTCAGTCCCTCTTACGTTTTTTGGCCGGAGAAAATACTGCAGCATGCTGTATTTTTCTCTTCGGCCAAAAATCCTGAACACTTGCTGGAATGCCGGATCCGGCATTAATGTCAATTTAAATCTATTAGTGCCACATTGACGGATCCATTCTTCCGGTCCACAAATGCTCAGACCTTTAAATCTGTGAAATAAATACCAGATCTGTTTTTATGGATGACACAGGAGAGACGGATCCGGTATTTCAATGCATTTGTCAAACGGATCCACATCCGGATCCGTGAAACAAATGCCATCCGTTTGCATCCGGATTGCCGTATCTGGCAGGCAGTTCCGGCGATGTAACTGCCTGCTGGAATCCTCTGCCACAAGTGTGAAAGTACCCTAAGTGTTGATACAGGACTGATCTCTTTAAGGAGATTCAGCATCCTACCTAAGCCACAAGCCTAGCTGGAAACAGAATAGCCTTTCTTCCTTCTGTGCAGAAGGACCTGCCTGCATACTGCCCCCTGACTGGCTGATCAGGCTGTCTGTCAGCCTCTGAGTCAATCAAGACAAGCCCTATTCCTCACTTTTTCCTAGTGTCATGTGATCTTGACTTGAACTGAAAGCTACACTGTGAGATCAGCAGTACACAGGCAGGATGGGTGCACGGCAGAAACACAGACAAGAATACAGGCTGGATAATACAGGGAAATTGCAAGAGAATTGCCAAAGCACTAAGTTTTCCAAACACCTTCTCTGGTCACAGAGAACCTTAAGCTCAGACTCCCTCTGGTGGGAGAGGGTGCCTTAAATATCCAGGGACCCTCAGCCATCGGTGGGAACAAGAGAGCGTGAGTGCCCTAAGGGCACACTAGACATGACGATGGAGGCTGCAGCAACCAGGGTGCTGGATAGCTGTCACGGATGGTGTTGCAGAAAGCTGGAACGATTGTATGCCCTCGTACCTTATACCATGTGACACCTGAAAACCCTACAATAGTGAGGGGACACGACCACTGGCTCCCTGCACTTAATATGGATGGAGTCAGGGTCACCTACAATCAAGCCAGCAAGAAAACACAAATAAAGGAAACAGACTTATCTGAGTAATCAGGAGAAGCAGCCTCCAGCAGTTAACACAATCCAGGAAGAAGTATAAACCACAAAGTGAGGCAGTATGGGAGGGACTATAAAGGGAGACAATCAGTGCACATAGGTGACAGCTGGGAGAAGGAAAGGAGATTAGAAAGTGAAACCAAAACAAAGAACATCATACAACAGGTAGAGAAGAACGTATGCCAGATCTTCTCACAGAGCTGGAGGTGACAATAGCAAGGTGAGTAGTACGGTGTCTGTGCCCACAAGGGACAGCAGGAGAACAGTGGCAATGAACTGCAGACCTAACAATATTCTTTCTACTTCCTGTTTTCCTCGCCAAGTTTTACATTAAAATAGCACTAGGTACTGATTTTGTGTGATTCATCTGAAATGGAACAAAAAAAGTCCAATACTTTTGACATACAAATTTAGTGCAATTCGTAATGAATCCGATTAGTTTAGAATCTATTCCTTCACCTCTAGTCTATTTTTTTACCTTAAAATATACCATAACCACATGTACAAAGCATTTGGAAAGTGTTCAGACCCTTTCACTTTTTTCACATTTTGTTATGTTACGGACCCTTTGCTATGACACTTGAAATTCAACTCAGTGGACTTACCATTACTCTTGATCATCTTTAAGATGTTTTGACACATTAACTGGAGTCTTGTAGTAAATTAAGTTGATTGGACATGATTGGACATGCCCCTGTCAATATAAGGTCCCACAACTTACAATCTGACAATCAGAGCAAAAATCAAGCCATGAAGAGAAAAATAACTGCCTGTATAGCTCAGAGACAGGATTGCATGGAAATGCAGATCTAGAGAAGGGTACAAAAATTCTGCTTCACTGAAAGTTCCCAAGAGGAATTCTTAAATAGAAGTCATTTCTGAACAACCAGGACTCTTCCTAGAGCTGGCTGCTCCACCAATCTAAGTAATTGGGGGGAGGGGGGGGGGGGGAGAATGGCCTAGACAGGTGACTAAGAATGCAATAGTCACTTTGGCTGAGCTTTAAAGATCCTGTGTACAGATAGGTAATACTTGGAGAAGGTAAACCATCACTTCAGCATTCCACCAATCTGGGCTTTATGGCAGAGAGGCCAGAAAGAAGCCTCTTATCAGTAAAAGACATAAAAGCCCACATGGAGTTTGCAAAAAAACATCTAAAAGACTTGCATACTGTGAGAAACAAGATTCTCTGGTCTGATAAAAGCAAGATTGAACTTTTTGGCCCCATCATGTCTGGGGTAACCAGGCACTGCTCATCTCCTGCCCAATATTATCCCTACAGTGAAGCATTTTGGTGGCAGCATCATGCTGGTGGGGTGTTTTCAGTGACTGGGACAGGGTGACTAGTCAGGGTTTAGGAAAAGCTGAATAAAGCAAAGTACAGGGATATTCTTGAACCCAATCAAAGATCTCTGGAGAGACCTGCAAATGGCTGTCCACCGACAATCTCCAATGAATCTGACAGAGATTGAGAGGATTTGCAGGGAAGAATGGCAGAAAATCCCCAAATCCTTGTGGCATAATGTGCAAGAAGACTGGAGGCTGTAATCACTGCAAAAGGTTCTTCAACTAAGTACCGAGTATGTCAATGCAAGATTTTAGTTTTTCCTTTTCAATAAATTATCAAAAATTTTGAAAATGTTATTTTCACATTGTCATTATGGTGCATTGAGTGCAGAATGATGTGGAAAACTAATTTTTATTTTATTTTAGCACAAGGTTGCAACATAACAAAATCTGAAAAAAGTCAAAGGATCATGAAGACTTTTCTAATGCATTGTCATCCCAGAATTAAAGCCATTCTCCATAACTGCCCCATTATCAAAACTTACTTTTTCAAGTATTGCAGTTACCAATTTTTTTCTTATGCGTGGTTTAGTTGTATATAGACTATAGCTATTCTGTTCTTGCTGTAATGAAAATCAGTTCTTCATGCGGTGGCACACTGGGGAACTTGTACTAAAACAGAGCAGCCAGTCTGAGTAGACATAGCAGCAGTGGAAAGAATGGGGGGCAGAGCAGCAACTAAGAATTCCATGCCACATCAGGCTTCCAATAGGCAGAGCAGTTAGAATTGTCTAATGGATCATAGCACCATCAAAATGGTTAAAGAGGACCTGTAACCCTCCTGACATGTCTGCTTTAGAAACATCTTGGTTCCCCCTTGTAATAATTCTGGGTTATTTATTCTTATGACTGTATGATGTGCTATTCATTTATTATTCCTGCTAGAAGTTATAAATGGATTAATAGCAGTTTGCAGTGAAGGACCAGATGGATGTTACTAGTTGGAGGTGAAATATTTCATTTTTCGGTTGTATGTTATACAGTGAATATAAAAACCCTACACACCCCTGTTAAAATGTCAGGTTTCTGTGCTGTAAAAAAAAATGAGACAAAGATAAATCATTTCAGAACTTTTTCCACCTTTAATTTGACCTATAAACTGTACTGCTCAAATTAAAAACAAACTGAAATCTTTTAGGTGGAGGGAAGAAAAAAAAAACTAAAATAAGGTGGTTGCATATAACTACGGATGTAGCTGTGTTCAGAATTAAGCAATCACATTCAAAATCATGTTAAATAAGAGTCAGCATACACCTGCCATCATTTAAAGTGCCTTTGATTAACCCCAAATAAAGTTCAGCTGCTCTAGTTGGTCTTTCCTGAAATTTTCTTAGTCGCATCCCACAGCAAAAGCCATGGTCCACAGAGTGCTTCCAAAGCATCAGAGGGATCTCATTGTTAAAAGGTATCAGTCAGGAGAAGGGTACTAAAGAATTTCCAAGGCATTAGATATACCATGGGACACAGTGAAGACAGTCATCATCAAGTGGAGAAAATATGGCACAACAGTGACATTACCAAGAACTGGACGTCCCTCCAAAATTGATGAAAAGACGAGAAGAAAACTGGTCTGGGAGGCTACCAAGAGGCCTACAGCAACATTAAAGGAGCTGCAAGAATATCTGGCAAGTACTGGCTGTGTGGTACATGTGACAACAATCTCCCGTATTCTTCATATGTCTGGGCTATGGGTTAAGTGGCAAGACGAAAGCCTTTTCTTATGAAGAAAAACAACCAAGCCAGGCTAGATTTTGCAAAAACACATCTGAAGTCTCCCAAAAGCATGTGGGAAAAGGTGTTATGGTCTGATGAAACCAAGGTTGAACTTGTTGGCCATAATTTTAAAAGATATGTTTGGCGCAAAAACAACACTGCACATCACCAAAAGAACACCATACCCACAGTGAAGCATGGTGGTGGCAGCATCATGCTTTGGGGCTGTTTTTCTTCAGTTGGAACTGGGGCCTTAGTTAAACTAGAGGGAATTATGAACAGTTCCAAATACCAGTCAATATTGGCACAAAACCTTCAGGCTTCTGCTAGAAAGCTTAATATGAAGAGGAACTTCATCTTTCAGCATGACAACGACCCAAAGCATACATCCAAATCAACAAAGGAATGGCTTCACCAGAAGAAGATTAAAGTTTTGGAATGGCCCAGCCAGAGCCCAGACCTGAATCCGATTGAAATCTGTGGGGTGATCTGAAGAGGGCTGTGCACAGGAGATGCCCTCGCAATCTGACAGATTTGGAGTGTTTTTGTGGGAAAATCTTGCCAAGTCAAAATGTGCCATGCTGATAGACTCATACCCAAAAAGACTGTGCGCTGGAATAAAATCAACAGGTGCTTCAACAAAGTATTAGTTTAAAGGTTTACACAATTATGCAACCATATTACTATTTTTTTTTTTTTCTTCCCTCTACCTAAAAGATTTCAGCTTGTTTTTCAATTGAGGTGTACAGTGTATAGGTCACATTAAGGGCTCGTTCACACGAACATATTTTGCGTATACGGGCCGTTTTCTGCGTTCTGCATATGGTCCTTTTACAGAACCATTCATTTCAATGGGTCCGCAAAAGATGCGTTGCTCTGTCCCGTTGCCCCACAAAAATTATGAGTCCTGTCCTATTCTTGTCTGTTTTGCGGGCAAGAATAGGCATTTCTATAATGGGCCTCCTGTTCCGTTCCAGAAATTGTGGAAGGCACACAGGCATCCGTTTTTGGGGATCCGCAATTTGCGGACCGCAAAAAATGGCACAGTCGTGTGAACAAGCCCTAAAGGTGTAAAAAGTTCTGAAATGATTTATCTTCGTCTAATTTTTTTACATCACAGAAACAGGGGTGTATAGACTTTTTATATCCACTGTATGGTTATAACCTCCTAGATTGGATCTCCTAATTATTATTCAAGAAACCGGTAGCCGTGAATTTCATGCTACTAGTTGACATCCGAGGCATGTGGTGAGGAGTCTCCCTGTGAGAGAGTTCATTAGGGCCAGGCCATGTTGCAATGATGATGACAGGTTAGAGACAGAGGCGTAGAACATTACTTAAGTACTAGACTTTGAAATTGAAGCTACAACAGTAATTGCATGAACAGGGCTAATACTGTATATTGCAGTGTAAAAATGTTCAATGATTGTCTCTAAGACGAGACAAAGAGGACTGAGAAACATTGGTGAGGTAACATTTAGTATTTCAAGTAGCAATTAGTATTATCAAAAAGAAAAATAGCATTGATTATAAAAAAAACACCTTCAGATTCTGTTTATGACCTTGCAGAATATTTTATCCATGGGAGTGAGGTTCGTGGCTAGATGTGCCGTTACCATTGGAAACTTGGAAAATTGGTATATGGATGTTAGGAAATACGGAAAAGGAGGAACCTCATGGAACAGATAGGACTGATTGTTGTTTTTGCACATGGTGCAAATTATGTCAAGTCATGTGTCAAAGATGTTATTGCTAGGAGTACGAGAGAAGTTTTTTTTCCATAAAAACGTAATTAATTGCGATTTCACAATATTAAACTTGCACCCAGTGCAATAAGCAGTGTCTTGGTTCTGCAACTAGAAGGGTTCTTTTTCTTCTGTTACACCTTTTGAAAATGACTAATTTGGGGCTAAAGCGACATTTTATTGGAAATAAAATGTAATTTTACATTTTAAAAGCCACATGTTTCTAAATTTTGTGAAACACTTGTTCGGTCAAAGCACTCACTGCACCCCTCAATCAATTCCTTGAGGAGTGTAGTTTCCTAAATGGGGTACATTTTTGGGGTTTCCTTTCTAATGTGACAGGGCACCCAAAATCCATTCCAGCAAAATCTGTGCTTCTTTCCTTCTGCGCCCTGCTGTGTGCCCATACAGCAGTTTACGACCTCATATGGAATGTTTCTGCAAGCTGCAGAATCAGGGTGAGGCCGAATGCACATGGCCGTGTTCCACGGCCGAGAGCTGTCCGTGGTATGCCAGGCTGGATTCCTGTTCAGAGCAGGAGCGCACTGCGTCATTGGTTGCTCTGACGCCATGCGCTTCATGCTGCTGTTGGACTACAGTAATACACTATACGAGTGTATTACTGTAGTCTAGCGGCAGCATGAAGTGCACAGCGTCATAGCAACCAATGACACCATGTGCTCCTGCTCTGAACAGGAATCCAGCCCGGCATACCACGGACCGCTCTAGGCCGCGGAACACGGCCGGGTGCATTCGGCCTAATAGATATTGAGGTTTGTTAACCCTTGCTGTGTTAGAGGAAAAATGGATTAAAATAGGAAATCTGCACACAAAAAATATTTAAAAATGTTGCCCCCATTTTGCTTTAATTCCTGTGGAACACCTAAATGGTTAACAAGGCTTCAAAATTCAGATTTAAATAATTTGAGGGGTGTAGTTTCTAAAATGTGGTTATTTATGAATGGTTTCTACTTTGAAAGCCCTTTAAAGTGACTTCAGAACTGAATTGGCTCTTAAAAAAAGACAGTTTTGAAAAAAAATTGGGAAAATTTTAAAAATTGCTTCCACAATTCCAAGCCTAAAAAAATAAAATGATATTCACAAAACGATGCCAACATAAAGTATACATATGGTGAATGTTACTTAATAACTATTTTATGGGGTGTCACTGTCTGTCTTAAAAGCAAAGAAATTCTAATTTTGAAAATTGCTAATTTATTGTAAATTGTAGATTTTTTTTTATATATGAAGGTAAGACATAACTAAAATTCACCACTAAGTACGAAGTGTCATGAGAAAACAGTCTGAGAATCGCTTCGATAAGTAAAAGCATTCCAAAGTTATTACCACATAAAGTGACACATGTCAGATTTGAAAAATAGGGCTTTGGCATTTGGTCTAAACTGGCTTTTGCTGGAAGGGGTTAAATAGCCACTGTGTGCAGTCCTATAACCACTTTCTGATCGCCCATCCTACCTAATAAAAGCCCTGTGTGCCTGTGCTGTGCCCATGCGTTTTTGCCGATTATTTATCTGCGCATGCTCTGCGTGCCGGCCAATAGAATCACAGCGCACTACGCGCCACCAGGACCGCGCATATCAGCGCGCCGCCGGCCAATAAAAACACGGCGCACCTCAGGCCTCCTGGACCGCCCACAGCAACAGCGCCCCAAACGCCACCTGTATCACCCACAATTGCGTCGGGCAATAAACACGGGTGCATCACACGCCGCTGTGCTGTGTCAGTGTGCTGTGTCAGTTTGAGCGACGCCATTACATGAAACAGAAGCGCCGCCATTACAGTCCTGTCAGACACACACACAGCAGCTGCTGCTGCCAGCAGTATTACCCACCAGTTGCTGCCAGTGGTCTCAGCACCACCAGTCAGTGGCAGTCATCTCAGCCACTAGTGATTGCCACCAGTCACAGTGCCAGCAGTCTCAGCACCACCAGTCAGTGCCAGCAGTCAGTGCCAGCCGTCTCAGCCATCAGTCAGTGCCAGTCGTCTCAACCATCAGTCAGTGCCACCAGTCACAGTGCCTGCAGTCTCTGCACCACCAGTCAGTGCCAGCCGTCTCATCCACCAGTCACAGTGCCCGCAATCTCAGCCACCAGTCAGTGTCAGTCGTCTTAGCCATCGGTCAGTGCCACCAGCCACCAGTCATAGAGCCCACAGTCTCAGCCATCAGTCAGTGCCAGTCATATCAGCCATCAGTCAGTTCCACCAACTAATAACCATCAGTCAGTGCCTGCAATCTCAGCCACCAGTCACAGTGCCCGCAGTCTCAGCCACCAGTCATTGTCAGCCGTCTCAGCCACCAGTCAGTGCCAGCCGTCTCAGCCACCAGTCAGTGCCAGCCATCTCAGTCACCAGTCACAGTGCCCGCAGTCTCAGCCACCAGTCAGTGGCAGTCGTCTTAGCCATAAGTCAGTGCCAGCCAGCTGAGCCATCAGTCAGTGCCTCCAGCCACAGCCATCGGTCACAGTGCCAGCAGTCTCAGCACCACCAGTCAGTGCCAGTCGTCTCAGCACCACCAGTCAGTGCCAGTCGTCTCAGCACCACCAGTCAGTGCCAGTCATCTCAGCCACCAGTCAGTGCCAGTCGTCTTAGCCACCAGTCACAGTGCCAGTCATCTTAGCCACCAGTCAGTGTCAGTGGTCTTAGCAATCAGTCAGTGCCACCAGCCGCAGCCACTAGTCACAGTGCCAGCAGTCTCAGCACCACCAGTTAGTGCCATCCGTCTCAGCAATCAGTGCCAGTCGTCTCAGCCATCAGTCAGTGCCACCAGTCACAGTGCCAGCAGTCTCAGCACCATCAGTCAGTGCCAGCCGTCTCAGCCATCAGTCAGTGCCAGTCGTCTCAGCCATCAGTCAGTTCCAGTTGTCTCAGCACCAGTCAGTGCCAGCCAACTCAGGCATCAGTCAGTGCCACCAGTCACAGTGCCAGCAGTCTCAGCACCACCAGTCAGTGCCAGCAGTCAGTGCCAGCCGTCTCAGCCATCAGTCAGTGCCAGTCGTCTCAACCATCAGTCAGTGCCACCAGTCACAGTGCCTGCAGTCTCTGCACCACCAGTCAGTGCCAGCCGTCTCATCCACCAGTCACAGTGCCCGCAATCTCAGCCACCAGTCAGTGTCAGTCGTCTTAGCCATCGGTCAGTGCCACCAGCCACCAGTCATAGAGCCCACAGTCTCAGCCATCAGTCAGTGCCAGTCATATCAGCCATCAGTCAGTTCCACCAACTAATAACCATCAGTCAGTGCCTGCAATCTCAGCCACCAGTCACAGTGCCCGCAGTCTCAGCCACCAGTCATTGTCAGCCGTCTCAGCCACCAGTCAGTGCCAGCCGTCTCAGCCACCAGTCAGTGCCAGCCATCTCAGTCACCAGTCACAGTGCCCGCAGTCTCAGCCACCAGTCAGTGGCAGTCGTCTTAGCCATAAGTCAGTGCCAGCCAGCTCAGCCATCAGTCAGTGCCTCCAGCCACAGCCATCGGTCACAGTGCCAGCAGTCTCAGCACCACCAGTCAGTGCCAGTCGTCTCAGCACCACCAGTCAGTGCCAGTCGTCTCAGCACCACCAGTCAGTGCCAGTCATCTCAGCCACCAGTCAGTGCCAGTCGTCTTAGCCACCAGTCACAGTGCCAGTCATCTTAGCCACCAGTCAGTGGTCTTAGCAATCAGTCAGTGCCACCAGCCGCAGCCACTAGTCACAGTGCCAGCAGTCTCAGCACCACCAGTTAGTGCCATCCGTCTCAGCAATCAGTGCCAGTCGTCTCAGCCATCAGTCAGTGCCACCAGTCACAGTGCCAGCAGTCTCAGCACCATCAGTCAGTGCCAGCCGTCTCAGCCATCAGTCAGTGCCAGTCGTCTCAGCCATCAGTCAGTTCCAGTTGTCTCAGCACCAGTCAGTGCCAGCCAACTCAGGCATCAGTCAGTGCCACCAGTCACAGTGCCAGCAGTCTCAGCACCACCAGTCAGTGACAGTCGTCTCAGCAAGTAGCTGCAGTAAACAGTCTCAGCGGCAGTCTCAGCACCACCAGTCAGTGCCAGCCGTCTCAGCCACCAGTCACAGTGTCCGCATTCTCAGACACCAGTCAGTGTCAGTCATCTTAGTCATCAGTCAGTGCCTCCAGCCACAGGGACCAGTCACAGTGCCCACAGTCTCAGCACCACCAGTCAGTGCCAGTAGTCTCAGCAATTAAACCGTAGTCAACAGCCACAGCCGCAGTCTCAGCACCACCAGTCAGTGCCAGCAGCCAGTTCCAGCCATCTCAGCCACCAGTCACAGTGCCCATAGTCTGAGCCACCAGTCAGTGCCAGTCGTCTCAGCCATCAGTCAGTGTCAGCCATCTCAGTCACCAGTCACAGTGCCCGCAGTCTCAGCACCACCAGTCAGTGCCAGCCATAGCAGCAATTAGCTGCAGTCAATAGTCTTAGCCACAGCCGCAGTCTCAGCACCACCAGTCAGTGCCAGCCATCTCAGCCACCAGTCACAGTACCCGCAGTCTCAGCCACCAGTCAGTGCCAGCCGTCTCAGCCATCAGTCAGTGCCAGTCCTCTCAACCATCAGTCAGTTCCAGTTGTCTCAGCACCAGTCAGTGCCAGCCAACTCAGGCATCAGTCAGTGCCACCAGTCACAGTGCCAGCAGTCTCAGCACCACCAGTCAGTGACAGTCGTCTCAGCAAGTAGCTGCAGTAAACAGTCTCAGCCGCAGTCTCAGCACCACCAGTCAGTGCCAGCCATCTCAGCCACCAGTCACAGTGTCCGCAGTCTCAGCCACCAGTCAGGGCCAGCCATCTCAGCACCACCAGTCAGTGCCAGCCGTCTCAGCCACCAGTCACAGTGCCCGCAGTCTCAGCCACAAGTCAGTGCCAGTCGTCTCAGACACCAGTCAGTGCCAGCTGTCTCAGCCACCAGTCAGTGCCAGTCATCTCAGCCCCAGTCAGTGCCAGTCGTTTCAGCCACCAGTCAGTGCCAGTCATCTCAGCAATTAGCCGCAGTCAACAGGTTCAGCCACAGCCGCAGTCTCAGCACCACCAGTCAGTGCCAGCCGTCTCAGCCCCCAGTCAGTGCCAGTCGTCTCAGCCCCAGTCAGTGCCAGTCGTCTCAGCCACCAGTCAGTGCCAGTCGTCTCAGCAATTAGCCGCAGTCAACAGTTTCAGCCACAGCCGCAGTCTCAGCACCACCAGTCAGTGCCAGCCATCTCAGCCACCAGTCACAGTGCCCACCGTCTCAGCCACCAGTCAGTGCCAGTTGTCTCAGCCACCAGTCACAGTGCCCACAGTCTCAGCCATCAGTCAGTGCCACAAATCACAGCCCCCAGTCAGTGCCAATCATCTCAGCCATCAGCCAGTGCCACCAGCCACCAGTCACAGTGCCAGCAGTCTCAGCACCATCAGTCAGTGCCAGTGACGCATATTACAGCCACATATAAGCCAGTATTAGAGTAACAGAGAATACTACAAAAGTATAAGCCTATATTACTAGGACTTTCTACTAACAACATGCCACCCAAAAATAAAAACATGTCAAGTAGGACAAAAGACACAGACAATGAAATCCTACATAAGCAATTTCTCCTGGAGAAACGGTCAGCTCAGCAAGTAAACATCAAAAAAGAAAGGCTGAAAAACAAAGTAAAAAAACGAGCAAATAGATCAATTCAAGAAAAAGAAAATCAGCGTCCGAAAAAACACTAAAAGAGAAAGACTCAGAAGAGCAAATAGATCTATACAAGAACTGGAAAATCAGGGTAAAAAACAATCTCTTAGGCCCCATGCACACGGCCGTGTTTCACGGCCGTGTGCGGGCCGTGGAACCGCGGCCTGGATCCCTCCTGAGAGCAGGAGCGCACGGCGTCACTGGTTGCTATGACGCCGTGCGCTCCCTGCTGCCGGCACAGTACAGTAATACACTGGTATGATCTATACCAGTGTATTACTGTATTGCGGCGGCAGCAGGGAGCGCACGGCGTCATAGCAACCAGTGACGCCGTGCGCTCCTGCTCTCAGGAGGGATCCAGGCCGCGGTTCCACGGCCCGCACACGGCCGTGTGCATGGGGCCTAAGAGAAAGAAAGAAATAACTACTGTTCTAGCGCCTGTTATTGTAACGGGCTTAATGTCTAGTTCAGTGTTTCCCAACCAGTGTGCCTCCAGCTGTTGCAAAACTACAACTCCCAGCATGCCTGGACAGCCTTTGGCTGTGCGGGCATGCTGGGAGTTGTAGTTTTGCAACAGCTGGAGGCGCACTGGTTGGGAAACACTGGTCTAGTTGACTAACTCCTTGGACGGGCGGTTTTTCTCTGTATGGACATCAATAGTGAAAAAAAGAAAATTAAGTTAAATGTCCCCCAGAGGTCTTGTATGACCTTATGGGGGACGCAAAGCGTAAATATATTTTTTTTTATAAAACATTTTTAAAATAAAAACTAAAAGTTCCCTCCAAATCCGTTATTTAAAAAATGTTAAAAAATAGAAGATAAAAAAATAAAATAGACATATTTGGTATCACCACGTCCGCAACGATTGGCTCTATAATAATATCATATGAACTACCCCATTAGGTGAATGCCGTGAAAAAAATAATAATAATTTTGCGCAAAACCGATTTTATTGTGAGCTCACCTCCCAAAAACATAATGTTAATCAATCAAAAAGTCGTATGTACCCCCAAAAATAGCAATAAAAACGTCCCCTCATCCCACAAAAAATGAGCCCCCACACAAGACAATAGCCAGAAAAATAAAGAAAATATGGCTCTATGAAAACTGCAGCACAAAATAAAGATTTTTATTTATAAAAATAGTCTTATTGTGTAAGATGTAAAAAATAATAAAAAAAATACATATTTGGCATCGCTGCTTCTCTACCAATTAGCTCTACAAAAATATGATATGATCTACCCCATCAAGTGAACGGTGTAAAAAAATAAATAAAATTATGCCACAACAGGTTTTTTTGTCACCTCACAAAAAACATAATATCAATCAATCAAAAAGTCGTATGTACCCCAAAATGGTAGCAATAAAAACGTCACCCCTTCCCTCAAAAAACAACCCCTCACACAAGACTATAGCCAGAAAAATAAAAAAATATGGCTCTAAGAAAATGGCAACACAAAAACATGAATTTTTTTTCTAAACATGTTTTTATTGTGTAAAACGTAAAGATAAATTTTAAACTAGACATATTTGGTATCGTTGCGTCCAAAATAAAAAAAATTGAAAAATGACATCAAACTGCTTTTTTTGTGACTTCGCCTGCCAAAAATGAGATAAAAAGCAACCAGAAAGCCAAATGTACCTCAAAATTGTGCCAATAAAAACTACAGCTTGTCTCACAAAATAAGCCCTCACGAAGCTCATTCAACAAAAAATTTAAAAAGTTATTGCTCTTAAAAACCATGACAGAAAATTTCATGTTAGAAAAATCAGATGCCGCTCCTTTCCTTCTGAGCCCTGACGTATCCCCAAATAACAGTTTATGACCACAATTGGGGTGTTACTGTATTCAGGAGAAAGTTGGTAGCAAATTGGGGGGGGGGGGGATATTCCCCTGTTATCTTTTGTGAAAAAGAAAGTTTGGGCCTAAAGCACCATTTTCTTGTAAAAAAAAAATGCTATTTTTCATTTTCACACCCAAGTATTAAAAATTCGATGAGACAGCTGTTGAGTGAAGTGCTCACTGCACCCCTTAAAAATTCCTTGGAAGGTGTAGTTAAATGTGATCACTTTTCGGGGATTTTCACTGTGGGATTACCTCAGGGCCTCTTCAAATGCAACATGGTGCCCAAAGACCATTCCAGCAAAATCTGCCTTCTAAAAACCATATGGCGCTCCTTGCGTTCTGTGTCCTGTTGTGGGCCCAAACAGCAGTATACGACCACATATGGGGTGTTTTTGCAAACTGCAGAGTCAAGGTAATAAATATTGAGGTTTGTTTTGTTGTTAACCCTTGATGTGTTCCAGAACTAAATTGATTGAAATGGAAAATCTGCAAAAAAAGTTACATTTTGAAATTTAACCTCTATTTAGCTTTAATTCCTGTGAAATACCTAAAGAGTTAACAACATTTCTAAAACCAGTTTTGAATAGTTTAAGGGGTGTAATTTCTAAAAAGGGGTCATTTATGGGTTGGTTCTGCAATGCCCATGGACCGGGTCCGGCCAGGGGTCCCTTAAAGTTAGACCCCTTAGGGTTACCAGTCTGTCCTGATGTCACTTGCTTTGCAGCGAGCGGTTGGCAGCATCTGGGGATCCCTTGCCCCTTAGGAGGTTTCTGCGAAATATGTTCCTCTTATAGAGCAAGTAAACGTGATGCCAGCTGCGGTTAAGCAGCAGAAGCACAAGGCTCCCTTTTATAGATGGTAGGTTGGTACCCAGGGTAGGATTGCCAGAGTGGTGCAGGGTGGCCTACAATCTCTGTAGATGTTGCTTCCACATGTCACTGTGTTCCTACCGGGGTATCCTTGGATCCCAGACGTAGTGTGGTCCGAGGCAGTGCAAAAGGGGTAGGTGAACTTGGATGGTGAATGAGTAGAATGAATGGAGTCCAGACTTTGTAGTAACGTTGAACACAGCTTTACTTGGCATAAATTGGTAATCCAAACAGCTTCCAAACGATATCTTGGTCATCAGCAAGTATTGGCTTAACTTTGGCAGGCAAATACTTCTCTGCAACAATATCAGCTCCACTATGCTAGCTGGAGTAAATAGGAACTTTCCTCTTCTGCTGGAACTTAGGTTTAGCTGTAGTCTGTCTCTTACTTTATTCCTAGGAACTTCTTTTCCTGGCTTTGGAGTACCTCAAGCTCTAGCTTCAGCTTGGATGTGCCCAACCTCCAGTGATAAGGCTGGTGTAGGACTAACAGAACCTGTCCGGACAGGACCAGGCCTGTTGCCTTTTCCTAGCAGGGGTTAAGTCAGACAAGACTCCTCACACAATCTTTCCCCACGAGGGGGTAGGGTAGACTGACCTACTCACTACCTAAACTCCTCCCTCTCTAAAGAGTAATGTGGCCTTGTGGTTCACCCGGCGGTCGTTTTGCGATTAACTTTTTGCTCATTCGCGATTCGCCGAACATGCGAACATATGGTGATGTCTGCCGGCTCTATATTCTTTTGCATTGCACCGAACTTTGACCAATGACACATCCATCAGGTGGGACAGGACAGCCAATTGAGACGTTTCAGGACATGGACACACCCCCTACACTATAAATAAACCCAATAAGGATGCCATTTAACATTCAGTCTTTTTATACTGGGACATATTATGGTGGGTACTATGAGGAAGGGGGGAGAGGAGTACTATGGGGTCATCTACAGGGGCACTAAGAAGGGGTATTTTATACTTGAAAATTATGGGGGACACTGAGGGCATCTACTGGGGCATTTTATACTGGTACATTATGGGGGCACTAGGAGGAAGGGGGGAGAGGAGCACTATGGAGGCATTTACTGGGGCACTATATAGGGGTATTTTATACTGGCACATTATGGGGGCACTATGGGGACATTAGCTCAACTGGGGGCATTACAAGGGGGTATTTTTTGCACTGTCTATTATAAGGAGAATTATTACTACTGGGTTGGGCATTATGGTGGGCTTTATTACTCCCCCATGGTATGACCCCCTAGTAGCAGCACCAGCCTCTCCCTGCTCTCCTATCCCTCTGCCCCTCCAAATCCTTATTATGAAATATTTCTCATTAGGATAAAGCACAACATCAGCTCCACCGAGCCCCTCGGCCAAAGTGTGTAAGTGGTGTCCGAGATCCCCAAGGGCCAAGCCAAGTAATTGTAAGTTTTCATGTGGAATATGTTTATGTTATTCACATATAGCATACACTGTGCCACACAATATACAGTATACCTCTACACTGTGTAGTCTGTTCTATAAGCACCATTGTTTTGTGGCGGCGGACAGAAAATAATCTGGAAGTGCCCCCCCCCGAGACCAGGCTCTGGATCCACCACTGCCGGAGATGATGTACAGACAGTCCAGAGCCTCAGTGAAGCCGTGGGGGCGCAGCAGACCAGAGAGATTGACACCGCTGTCTCTCTGGTCTGACTGAGCTTACCTTCAGGCTGAGGGTGGAGGCGGAGCTCTGCCAACTTGGAGAAGGCTGGGTTGATAGCTCAATGGCGCACAGCCGCGCACTGTGCACCCTGATCTCTACGTTTACCCCCCCTAAACCCTCCCACCCTTGAGCACGCAGAGCAGAGATGGTGTGGAGCGAAGAAGGAAGGGAAGGCCACTGAGCAGCCGAGCACCCAGCCACCAGAAATTTCCTGCCTCCCAGTGCCTTCTGGGACAGAAGTGGGCTCCTGGATTGGAGTGCAGCTGCTTTCTTCTTCCCCAGGGCGACATTGGTGCTTGTCTCCAGTCCCCAAAAACAGACCATTTAGTGGTTGGTGCCAGTGAGCCTTAAGCCCGGCCTGGTGGTGTGCGATAATGGGTGAAATCTCGTAGCAGCTCTGGGACTAGCTGGTTTGACGCACATCCCTTGCCTGGCGCATGTGCTGAATTTGGTAGTGCAGACGTTCCATAAAAATGACCCCGATATGTCAGAGCTGCTGCAGTAAGTGCAGGTCGTCTGTGTGCGCTTTCGGCATTCTCACCCTGCTGCTGGCCTGTCAGCTCTGCAGTCTAACTTCGGCCTTCTTACTTACCGCCTCATATGCAACGTGCCCACAAGGTGGAACTCCACCTTGCACATGCTGTGCGAGCAGCAGCAGGCGATAGTGGAGTTTCAGCTGCAGCACGCACGGGTGAGTCGCTCTGCGGAACAGCACCACTTCACCACCAATGAGTGGGCCTCCATGCGAGACCTGTGCGCCTTTTTGCGCTGTTTCGAGTACTCCACCAACATGGCCAGTGCCGATGACGCAGTTCTCAGCGTTACTATCCCACTTCTATGCCTCCTTGAAAAAACTCTTCGGGCGATGACGGAAGAAGATGTGGCAAAGGAGGAGGAGGAGGAGGAAGAGGGATCATTTCCAAGGGTTTCAAGCCAGTCATTCACAAGTGACTCTGAGGGTGGGTTTCTGGACCCACAAATGCCAGGTACACAATTGTCCAGCAAGGGCACAGTTCTGGAGGATGACGAGGTGGAGGAGAAGGAGATGGAGGAGGAGGAACCATGTTCACAGCAGGGTGGCACCCAAACCAGCTCATGGCCATCACGGGTGCGTGGCTGGGGGGATACAGAGGACACAGATGATACTCCTCCCACAGAGGACAGCTTGTCATTGCCTCTGGGCAGCCTGGCACACATGAGCGATTACATGCTGCAGTGTCTCCGCAACGACCGCCGAGTTGGCCACATTCTAACTTGTGCTGATTACTGGGTGGCCACGCTGCTGGATCCCCGTTACAGGGACAACGTACCGTCCTTAATTCTGCCACTGGGGGGTGATCGTAAGATGCTCGCGTACAAGCGCACGCTGGTAGAGTCTCTGCTGGTGGCATTCCCACCTGACATCGGGGGCACAGTGGAAGCACAAGGCGAAGGCAGAAGAGGAGGAAGAGGTCGCCAACGCAGCTGGGGCACTGCCAGCACCTCAGAAGGCAGGGTTAGCATTGCCGAAATGTGGAAAAGCTTTTTCAGCACGCCACAACAACCAGCACCACCATCTGATATGGAACGTCTTAGTAGGAAGCAGAATCTCAGCAACATTTGTGGAGCAGTATGTGTGCACACGCCTACACGTACTGAATGATGGGTCTGCCCCCTTCAACTTCTGGGTCTCCAAATTCGGCACATGGCCTGAGCAGTGTATTGTCTGAACGTGTGTTTAGCATGGCAGGGGGCGTTATCAGAGACAAGCTCATATTCATTAAAATGAACCAGGCATGGATCCCACAGGACTTGTCCGTACCTTGTGCAGAATAGACATGTATATCGGCCTTAACCAGCCATTGTTATACTCCAGCGCAATTGCTCATTGTTGTATTTTTTATATTTCCCACTCTTTTGGGGTGTACCCTAATTTAAACAAAAAAATGAAAAAATAAAAAATTTTAACCAAAAAACAGTGTTGGCTACCTCCTCTTCCTTCACTGCCGCTTCCACCTACACTGCTACGTCCACCGCCTCCTCAACCTCCTACTCCATATTGACCTCCACCTTATAGATCAAGATTATTATCTTTAATTTTTACGTATTTTTATTTTATTTTAACTAATTTCACTAATTTGTCTGATATATTGTTGGGTGACATATCCCAAATTTTTGTCTGTGATATACCCCTGCTCTACATTGTGGACAGGGAAATAGCTTTCACATATTCGTCTGTTACATTGTTGGGTGACATTCCCAAATTTTTGGCTGCGATATACCCCTGCTCTACATTGTGGACAGGGAAATACCTTTCACAAATTTGTCTGTTACATTGCTGGGTGACATTCCCACATTTTTTGCTGTGATATACCCCTGCTCTACATTGTGGACAGGGAAATACATTTCACCTTAGTCTGTTACATTGTCGGGTGAAATTCCCAAATTTTTGGCTGTAATATACCCCTGCTCTACCTAGTAGACAGGGAAATTAATTTAACTAATTTGTCTGTTACATTGTCGGGTGAAATTCACAAATTTTGGGCTGTGATATACCCCTGTTCTTCCTAATATACAGGGAAATACATTTCACTAATTTGTCTGTTACATTGTCGGGTGAAAATCCCAAAATTTTGGCTCTGATATACCCCTGCTCTACATAGTGGAAAGGTAAATACATTTCACTAAGTTGTCTGTTACATTGTTGGGGGAAATTCACTAATTTATGGCTGTGATATACCCCTGATCTACCTAGTAGACAGGGAAATAAATTTCACTAATTTGTCTGTTACATTGTTGGGTGAAATTCACAAATTTTTGGCTGTGATATACCCCTGCTCTACCTAGTGGTCAAAAAATACATTTCATTCATTTGTCTGTTAAATTGTTGGTTGAAATTCACCAATATTTGGCTGTGGACATAGTGGACAGGGAAATACATTTCACTAATTTGTCTGTGCAGTGCCTACAGTGCCTACAGTTCCTTCACATTGTCTCCCACCCAGTCCTCTGCTGAAAGATCAGAGTTAGCACCTACAGCCCACTGCCATCTGTCTTTCAACTCACCCCCTTGCAAATCAGGCAAGCAGTCTGAGCCCCAAGCCATGCAGCAGTCTGTTATGCTTTTTGATGACTCTGCTGGCAGGGTTTCTGTGGGCCATCCACATAGCCCTCCTGCACCAGAAGTGGAAGAGATTGAGTGCACTGATGCCTAACCACTTATGTTTCAGGATGAGGACATGTGAAGACCACTACAGCACGTCTCTGATGATGACAAAACACAGGTGCCAACTGCTGCGGCTTTCTGCAGTCTGCAGACCAACAAGGAGGGCAGGGGTAAAGAGTAGGCGAGTGACCTGACTAGTTCGGAGGAAGAGAAGGTGGTCACACAGAGGCACCAGCACAGCAAAAGAGGGAGCAGGGTGCAAAAGCGTCTGTTACATTCTTGGGCGACAGTTTACCATTTTTGCCGTGAATAAACCCCTGCTCTGCATAGGTGACAGGGATCTAATTTTTGTAAAATCGTCTGTTCAATTGGTGGGTGACATGAACACAGTTTTGCCCTGAATAAACCCCTGCTCTGCATAGTTGACAGGGACCAGAATTTAAAAAAATCGTCTGTTCTGACGTTAACCCATTTTTACCGATGAAAAACCCCTGCTCTGCATAGGTGACACGGACTTAAATTTCTAAAATTCGTCTTTAATTGACACGCGCCCCCTCCTTTTATTCAATCCTTTCACTTTAACAACTTGTCCCACATTTCTGCTTGATCACATTTCAGCCATTGACCTCCCTCGGATGTGTTATCCCTTTCTCATGCTACCTCTCCAGCGTGGAACCCTGATTACCCGCTACCAGTGATCACCATGGTAGGCGCAGAAAAGAACATCGAAAGTTGATAGAGAAGATATCCAATTGGATCGTGAAAGTCACTGGGATGTGCGATCAGGCAGACGTTATCTAGAGTCAACAAAGCAGCAGCAGGGCCTCTCCCGTCTAACATTTCCAAATCCAAAATACCCCAGTGACATTCCCTGTAATTTTTTATTAATCATTCCAATAACAGGGCATCTTAAGAGTCCTGTATTGTTATTTATCATCACTACCTCCCTGAGTCGGGAGAGGGTAATTGCCACGCGCCCCGTCCTTTACTTGGAAGCTTCTGCTTCAATAATTTGCCCCACATTTCCGCTCAATCACATTTAATTTCATCCATCGACCTCCCTTGGATGTGGTATCTTTTTCTCGGGCTCCCTCTCTGGCCTGGAACCCTGATTCCCCGCTACCTGTGATCACCATGGTAGGCGCAGAACAGAGCATCGAAAGTTGATAGAGAAAATATCCAATTGGATCGTGGACTTCATGGGGATTTGTGACATAGTTAAGCAGTATATGTGCACACTCCTACACGTACTGACTGATGGGCCTGCCCCCTTCAACTTCTGGGTCTCCAAATTGGGCACATGGCCTGAGCTTGCCCTTTACGCCTTGGAGGTGCTGGCCTGCCCTGCAGCCAGTGTATTGTCTGAACGTTTGTTTAGCACGGCTGGAGGGGGTTATCACATTGTGCTGCCACATTGTGCTGCCATTTGCAGCCCTCTAGCCCTTTCCATGCCTTTTTTAGAGCCATTTTAGTGCTCAAAAGTATGGGTCCCCATTGACTTCAATTGAGTTTGGGTTCAGGGTCAAGTTCGGGTCCCGAACTCGAACTTTTTTGTGAAGTTCAGCCGAACCCGTCAATCCCGAACATCCAGGTGTCCGCTCAACTCTAATGGCAACTCTTAAAATAATCTCATGGAATGTGAGGGGCTTAAACTGTAAAATCAAACGATTTTTGGTATTTAACTATCTTAAACCCTATATCCCTGATCTGAATTTTCTACAGGAAACTCACCTGCGAGATCGCAAAGTACTGGCTCTACGCCAACCTTGGGTGAGACAGACCTATCATGCGACGTACACGAGTAATGCAAGGGGAGTGTCCATCCTTTTCAGCAAGAGAACTCCATTGCAGCTACAGACGGTTCTGACTGACCCCCATGGTAGATATGTGATTTTTTATTGTTTGATCTGGGGTAGCCCCCTCACTGTAGTCAGACTCTTCATCCCACCCCTCCTTTGCAGGTCCCGAATAGATGAGATAATGACTAAGGTGTCACAATTACCGCAATCTCCTTTTATTATATTGGGAGATTTTAATGCAGTCCTGGACAATCAGCTAGATAGACTCAAAACATCAGTTAGGCATAACCCATCTCTGAGCAACTGGGCAGCAGCACATACCGTAATTTAGAGGAACTGTGGAGGTGGAGAAATCCTACTGTCAGCTTCTAGTAAAACTATGTCACGTATTGACTTAGCGTTTCGTAGTAAAGATTCCCTACTTATGGTGAGGGAAGTGAGCTACTTGCCGAGGGGGATTTCAGACCATGCACCGATACAGGTGATCCTCTCCCAGCCATTAGAAGGACCAGCTAGAATATGGAGATTTAACCCTATGTGGCTACAGGTACTCCTGGTGGAGGCTAGATGTAGACAGGAGTTAGAGGAGTATTGGAAAGTGAATGGTCGTAATTCAATTTCGGAATGGGAGGCATGCAAGGCGGTGATGAGGGGAGCCTGTATTTCAGCCATTGCCACTCATAGAGCTGAATTGAGGATTGCTAAAAATAGATTGGAGGCTGATTTGGTAGAAGCGGAAGAGGCAAACATTGAGTACCCGAATGTGGATTGTAGGGAAATGGTTAACTCTTCAGTGGGACTATAGGTTTCATCTTACTGAATACACCCAGAAGCAACTCTTAGCACGACACAGACTGTATTTTCAGAGGGTGACAAATGTGGGAAAACTCTTGCTTATTTAGCGAGGACTGAAGTCCCTCAAACGGTAGAGACAAATATTAGATTGGAATCGGAGATGGTGATATGTAAGCTTGTAGAGATATGTGCCCAATTTGTATCTTATTATAAAATGCTCTACACATCAAGCTATACTCCCATGACTGATAAGATAAAGGCATACCTAGATCATATTAGGTTTACAAGACTGCCTGTGGGAGATAGGGAGATTCTAGACCCCAATATTTGCTGTTGAGATTCAGATAGCAGTAGGCTTTATGGCTTCACACAAGTTCCAGGGTCTGGATGGCTTCCCTGCCGAGTGGTATAAATTGCACACTGAGAGCCTTAGTGCCCGGTTAAGCAAGTTGTTTAAATATGCCTTGGAGACTTCAGAGTTGCCACTGTCCTTTTCTGAGGCTACAATTGTGGTGATTCACAAGGAGGGGAAGTCACCGGACCAATGTAGTTCATACCGACCCAATTTGCTGTTGAGCTGAACCTGTAAAAGATTTGAGGTGCGGGGCTGCTGGTGAACTGACCCTGTGAAAGATTTTAAGTGTGGGCCTGTTGGTGAGCTGACCCTGTAAAACATTATATGTGAGGGCCTGCATGTGAGCTGACCCTGTAAAAGATTTTAGGCGCGGGCCTGCTGGTGAGCTGAACCTGTAAAACATTATAATGCGAGGGCCTGCAGGTGAGCTGACCCTGCAAAAGATTTTAGGTGTGGGCCTCTAGGTGAGCTGACCCTGTAAAACATTATATGCAAGGGCCTGCAGGTGAGCTGACCCTGTAAAAGATTGTAGGTGAGGGCCTGCTGGGGAGCTGACCCTCTAAAAAATTATATGCGAGAGCCTGTAGGTGAGCTGACCCTGTAAAACATTATATGCGAAGGACATATATGCGATGGCATTATATGTGACGAATAAGCATGGTGATACGATGGAATAGGAGGAGGAGGATGAGAAAAGGAAGATTCAACCATATACCCTTGTTTGTGGTGGAAGGGGTGCATGGGAATACAGTGTATTTAGTACATTATTAACAACACATTTAAGTGCCTTTATGTTCAGCCGCTGTCCTCTGGTGGAGTCGAGAAGTCATGGTCAATCCAGGCCTTGTTCATTTTTATAAGAGTCAACCTGTCAGCATTTTAAGTTGACAAGGGGATACGCTTATCTGTTATAATGCCACTAGAAGAACTAAATACCTGCTCAGACAAAACGCTGGCGGCAGAGAAGGCCAGCACCTCCAAGGTGTAGAGCGCCAGTTCATGCCACGTGTCCAGCTTGGACACCCAGTAGTTGTAAGGCACTGAGGGATCATTGAGGACGCTGACACGGTCTGCTATGTACTCCATCATCTTCCAAAATGTTTCCCTCCTTGTCACAGTAGGCCGCGCATCAGGGTGAGGGTGCTGGTGGGGTGTCATGAAACTGTCCCAGGCTTTGGAGAGTGTTGCCCCGCCTCTGTTGGAACTGCTGTGTGTTCCCCTTGTCTCCCCTCCTCGGTCACCCAAGGAACTACGGACTCTGCCCCCAGCGTTGTCAGCTAGAAATTTTTGGAGCAATTTTTCAACAAGGACCTTATGGTATTACACCGTTTTGATCGTCCTCTCCACCGGAGGAATGAGAGATGAGAAGTTATCTTTGTAGCGGGGGTCGAGAAGGGTGAACAACCAGTAATCCGTGTTGTCTAAAATGAGTATAAAGCGCGGATCGCTGAAAGGGAAGCCTAACATGAAGTCAGCCATGTGTTCCAACAGGCAAGACTTTACTGTCGTCATCAGGAGGATGACTCTCAATCTCCTCATCCTCTTTCTCCTCTTCTGCCCACAGAACAGATGACATTAAACTTCCATGGGTACTACCCTCTGTAGAGGAGGCAACGTCTCCTGCTCCTCCTCTTCATCGTCCAATTCAGACTGAGAAGATGAACTGATGGTGGTCTGGCTATCACCCTGTGTAATTTCGGTATCCCACATCAGTGTGTAAATGGGACACTTTAAACATCTGCCTATGTATTTGCATTGTATGGTATTTCCTATTATCAGGCTGGCAATGTCATTACACCCAGTCACCCCTAGGTAGTGCTGTCACCACATAATATATATATAGCTTGGGTGTTTCTAGCTGAGAGGAAGTTAGTTAGAGGAGGAAAATCAAGCGTATGAAGGAGAGAAACAGGCATCGTCCACCATGTAGTCTGTTATTTCTACTCCTTGGCCATGGCCAGGCTAAAGGGAGTACAGCTAACATTTATCTAAAGCAGCCAAGCACAAGACAGCAAGTCTATGTCTAAATATGAAGCAAGCCTAGTGAGGTTATAGCTTAATCTAGCTTATGGACCTCATCAGCACAAGTGCCCAAGAGTAACTTTCCAAGTGCCGGGACACGAATGGATAATTAGTGCGCAGAATTGTCCTTATTCACTAGAAGCCATGCGGGATATAGTGGAAACCTAAAAACCTGATTACTTCAGGAGAGCATCCTGTAAATAATGTAGCAGAAGACTGATGCCTGCCAGAAGGTAGAACGCCCTTATTGGATAGCTCAAGATAAGTAGAAAACAGCATATTTAGTACCAGAGTGCTACAGTTCGGACTTAAATAAATATACTCAGCCTTTGCCTGTCAAGTAACAGCATTAGAAAATCCCTCCATTGACAATTGCCTAAACCTGATATAAGGATTACAATTACAACCTTAACATCTGAATCATTACTGGTGCCATATGAATGCCCTTTATTGATGGACTGTAATATCTGTCTTGAGACTATTGATTCAAGTAAATGTTTGGATTGTCTGACTCTTCATTACTACACTCTACTGCTAGACTCAACTGTCACGGGAAGGGAAGGTAGAAGGAAGTGCACCCCCTAGACTGCCAGCCTCAACCCTGTCCCTGCCTACTTGGACCACCCGCCCTAGGTGACGAGGCGCAACTGGGCGACGGTACCTAACCTCCGTAAGTGCCGGGTAGGGGAGGAAGGAACAGAGAGGGTACCGGACAGCTAGACAGAGAACGGTACGCGAGATGCAGGCAGACAAATGGACAAGGAAGTGGACAAGAGAGAGGTACCCTATGAAGGAGAAGGCAAAGGCGGGTCAGCTAGCCGAGGTCAGCTCGGGAGGTCACGTCAATACAAAGGGAAGAGGCAGGTGGCAAATCCGAGAACGAGCCGAGGTCAGAATCTGAGATGTAGCGTCAAAACCAAGGGAGCAGGCAAAGGGAGGTCAGGAAACGGTCAAGGTCAAATTCCAGTGGTCAATCAATAGAGTAGCTAACAATACAAACAGCCTAAGAGACTAAAATCACAGGCAACCTGTAGCCAGCAGGCCGCCTGTAGCGTCACATGACCGACAGACAGACAAGTCGAGCACCGAGTGATCAGCTCTTCGCTCAAGGCAGACCTAGGAGCAGGGAGCCTCCCAGCTAGCAAAGCAGCCCTGGGAACGATGCCAAACACAGATCCTCGCTCCGGAAGCTAAGCAGCAGGTCTGCGGCTGATGCGAGACCGAGTTTGCCTTCGGTGCCCCGCTACACTATTTGCACCTTACGGTGCTGGCGTCACAAACACAGGGGCCCAGCCACCAAAACACCTTAAACACCTACACCATCAAGGGCACTTCAACTTCCATCTGGCTGGTGTTCCCTGCAACCGAGAGTGCCCCAGAGGATTAAGTGCTGTCCTTCCATCCATTGCACGCTGGCCCCAAGGCACAACTTAACCGTGAGTACTACTATCCTCTGCACCTTATCACTAGTACGCTCATGCACATCACCCCTAGGGTGTCCGGTCATTGCATAATGTCTTCCCCCATTTCCAACTCTTCCACATGCAAAGTGTCGTCCTTAATTGTGAGCAGTGAGCGTTTGAGTAGACACGGAAGTGGGATGGTTATGCTGATAATAGTGGCATCGCTGCTCACCATCTGTGTTGATTCCTCAAAGTTTCTTAAAAGCTCGCAGAGGTCAGACATCCATGCCCACTCATCGCTTGTGAATAGCGGAAGCTGACTGGAAAGGCGACGAGCATGTTGCAGCTGGTATTCCACTACTGCCCTCTGCTGCTCACAAAGCCTGCCCAACATGTAGAACGGAGAGTTCCAGCACGTGCTCACATCACACAACCCCTGGTGAGCTGGCAGCTCTGCTGCAGCGTTGACAGACCGGCTGAAGCTGTCGATGACTTGCGGAAATGTGCACACATGCGGCGCACCTTCACCAGTAGTACAGGCAAACTGGGGTAGGTTTTGGCATTTCACAGCTCAGTCCGGTCTCTTATCCCTGCCACAGCTCTGCGGCGGTGTGCTGTTTGTCACCAAGGCAGATCAGCTTCAGCACGGCCTGTTGACGCTTTTCCACTGCAGTGCTACACTGTTTACAGCTACCGACTGATGGCTGACTGGTGCTGCAAGAGGATAATTATGAGGTGGAAGTGGAGGAGGAGGCAGAGGAGGAGAAGTGGGGGTTGCAGCCACGAACTTAGATGGTGGCGGAAACCCTTCGCGTTGGTAGCACCTGTGTCATCCCAGGTTATGACTCGTATCCGTGCTCCACAATATTCACCCAGTCAGGGAAATATAGCGTCCCTGGCCGAATGCACTTGTCCATGTGTCTGTGGTTAAGTGGACCTTCCCAGTAACTGTGTTGGTCAGGGCATGTGTGATGTTACGGGACACATATTAGTGTAAGGCAGGCACAGCACACCTTGAAAAATAGTAGCGGCTAGGGACAGAGTAACGCAGGATGGCCGTCGACATCAGGCTGCGAAAGGCCTCAGTGTCCACAAGCCTAAATGGCAGCATTTCCAGGGCAGTATTTTGGAAAGTTGCGCATTTAGTGCTATTGCCTGTGGGTGGGTGGCTGGGTATTTGCGGTTGCATTCAAATACCTGGGGTACGGACATTCGTACGCTATGCTGGGACTCGGAAGTGGATGTGGTCGCTAATGGTGCAAGCAAAGGTCCAGGTGCAGGGCGGGAGGCACCCGGGCCTGCGCCTTCAACAGGGGATTGGCCAGCAAGTAACACAGGGGAAGAGGAAGCAGTGGTGTGACCCGCAGACACAGACTGTGGACCCAGGTGTTCGGCCCACTTATTACGGTGCTTGGATACCATGTGTCGGATATTTCATGCTGGTGGTGGTAAGGTTGCTAGTGTTCATGCCCCGGCTCATTTTGGTACGGCACAGGTTGAAAACTACTATTATTTTGTCATCCGCACTTTCATCACAAAAGCGCCATAATGCAGAACACCAACCCCTTGGCAAGGGAGATTTACGCAAGGAGGTGCTCCGTGGAACAGTTGCGGGCCTGTTTGGTGTGGCCCGCCTTCTCCCTTTTGCCAACCCACTGCCTCTTCCTGCCTGTTGCGGTGCAGCAGATACCTCCCCCTCTGTACTGCTGTCATCGCTCGGCTTGCCACCTTCCCAAGTTGGGTCAGTGACTTCATCGTCCACCACCTCCTCTTTCACTTCCTCACTCTGCTCATCCTCCTGACTTGTTGACCTAACCACTATCTCAGTGATTGACAACTGTGTTTCATCCTCTTCATTAGCCTCTTGAAACAGTAATTGCCGTTAATTTATTGGCAACTGTGTCTCATCATCATCCACCTCATTAAACAGTAATTGCCATTCCCCACTGTCATCTTCTTGTGACTGGGGATGCTCAAGAGTTTGGGAATCAGGGCACAAGATCTGTCCCTCTTCAAGTGTGCTTGGAGAGAGGCCCAAATCAAGTAATGGTGCAGAAAATAGCTCCTCTGAATATCCGAGTGTGAGATCACTTGTTTTCCAAGACTCTCTATGGTGGGAGGAAGGAGGATCAGGGTGAGGATTGTGTTGAGCAGACTCTTGGCTACAGTAACTGGACTTGGTGTTAGAGAGGGTGGTGCTTAACCGACCACCTGGTCGCACTGGTCTGACATCAAGAGTGGTGTCCTGCGCCGCCCTGCAAACTGGGACATAAAGCTACGTATCGTGGATGATTGCTTTTCTGGTGCTCTGGCAGCAGGCACAGCTTCACCGCGCCCAGGGCCACGGCATCTGTGTGCACCATCAGCATCACGACCACTTCCCCGTCCATTACTGCTTGCTTTCTTCATATTAAATGTTATATATGCTTGAAAGTATTTCACACGTACAGTAGAGTAGGATTTGGAAGTGTATGCGCAAACATTTTTAAAAAGGTATTTGGAATGAGGAAACGTCACACAGGAGATATCCCGCAGGTAATGTCAATGCTGTCACCAGCGGCAAAAAAAAAATTACAGGGAATTTCACAGGTATTTGGGATGAGGAAACGTTATACAGGAGAGGTACCATTGGTAATGTCACTGTCCAAAGCGTCTACGTAAAAAGTACACTGTATGTCACAGATTTTTTTAAGCGCACACGTTAAACTGGAGATGTGGCACTGGTAATGTCACTGTCAGAAGCGGACACCATCTATTGAAAAAGTACACTGTATGTCGCAGATATTTTTTGGATGCACACACTTTACACTGGAGATGTGGCACAGCTAATGTCGCTGTCTGCAGCGCCCTAACTATTGTACACTATTTAGTGCAGGATGCGCTAAAAATAGATATTGCTGCCACACACAATAGTCCTTAGAAGGACTTTTGGGTCTGTAAAGTTTTAGCTATTTAGGTTTTGGTGGTTAATATATACTTAAATCACTCCCTACACTGTCTGTCCCTTCCTCAGCACAGCTCTACCTGACTAAGAATGAGCCGAACATGCGTCATCGGGTGCTAGCCAGTCAATCACCGTAATGCCTGCAGCCATCATGGCTATGGCATTACAGTGAGGGCAGTAATGCTACGCAGCCAATAAACGTGCGGGGCGAAGAGTCGAGCATTGCACTCAAGCACATACAGTATTCAGCCGAATACCGCCATGTGCCGAGCATCAAGATGCTCGAGCCGAACTGATGTTCGGCCGAGCATGCTCAATCATCACTACTGTCTACATAAATGGTTACATTTCTGTTCTCATAGAATATTCTCAGTGGGCTCATTATAAATCCACAGAAATCTATATCATCCCTGCAGTGCTTATGAATCTTTGGAGCGGCCTGTTTAGTTTCTGCTCATAATATTTATTAATAATATTGATTCTCCTGAAATCCAAATTGTCTTCGTATGAATCCAAATAATTATCAGGCAGCATCTGCTGTAACAGGATGGATAAGTGTTTCTAATCTGCCTTTCCTGCCTACTTCCTATGTCCTTCTGCTATGTGCTAAACCACTGCCCTTCTTTTCACGATCCACTGCCACCTGCAACTCCCATCTGTTCTATGTTCCACCTCTCCTCAATCCCTGCAACCTGTTTCTTAGCAATTATATGCGGAAGGTGAGCCAACACCATTCTTTAGCCACGCTGTTTGTTTAGCACAGATCCATATCTGTTCTGGCAGCTGCCTAGCAACAGAACACAAGGCCCACGGGTGGCAACCCTACTGTATCTAGATGTGCTTCATGGATGTCTGGGTTAGCCTTAATATATTTTTAATCCTGATGTCATAAAGGGTACAGAAGTCAATCAAGACAGAACTTTTTATATCCCTGCTGTAGTTTTTCCCTAACTTTGGTAATATTGTCTGTATTCGGTCAAAGCATGTGATAACTTTGGACTCCCCTGCATAACGAAACAGAACGGATCCGTTTTGCAGCCCATAGACTTCAATTATGTTACATTACGTCATATAATTGCTTTATGGTCCGTGGTAACGGAATCCATAATGCAATTCCCCTTTTACCAGTAAATGAAGTGTGAACAAATTTCAAAATATGAAATATGTCTGCCTTGTTCACAGGAGCCCAGAACTGTACACAGTACTCCATGTGTGGTCTGACTAGTGATCTGTACAGTGGTAGGACTATGTTCTCATCACGGGCATCTATGCCCCTTTTGATGCAACCCATTATCTTATAGGCCTTGGCAGCAGCTGCCTGACACTGGTTTCTACAGCTTAGTTTGCTGTTCACTAAAATTCCTAGGTCCTTTTCCATGTCAGTATTACCCAGCGTTTTACCATTTAGTATGTACTGGTGACTTATATTATTCCTTCCCATGTGCATAACCTTACATTTGTCAGTGGTAAACCGCATCTTTCACTTCTCTGCCCAAACCTTCAATCTATCCAGATCCCTCTGTAGCAGTATACTGTCCTCTGTAGTATATATATATACAGTATACTGTCCTCTTCCGTGTTAATTACTTCACACTGTTTAGTGTCATCTGCAAAAACTGATATTTTCTGTGCGACCCCTCTACAAGATCATTGATAAATATATTGAAGAGAATAGGGCCCAATACTGACCCCTGTGGTACCCCACTAGTGACAGTGACCCAATCTGAGTGTGTACCGTTAATAACCACCCTCTGTTTTCTATCACTCAGCCAGTTACTTACCCACATACAGAAATTTTCCCCCATTTATATAGTAACCTTATATGTGGTACTGTGTCAAATGCTTTGAAGTCAAGATTAGAGATTTCTCAAAAATTAAATTTGTCCGGTTCGCCCAATTTTCTGAAAAGATTAGATCCGAATTTATTCACAGCGAATCGTGTTAAAAAAAAACTGCTATTTCCTGGCTGCAGAGAGCCTGTATAGTGGTGTAGAACACTGTGCCTTGCAGTAACACGCATAGGGAGTCTGCTGTGGTAGTGAAATAATACTACGAGTCAGTATGACATGCAGATGACAGGAGTCGCTCTTAGAATCACTGCACACTTCATTTATTTGGGCAGTTACGGGGCCAAAACTGACCAAAAAAGTGTGAACTCAGCCTTCCAGGTAGATGTTAGTGCCAGGTATAAAGAACCGTGCAGAGGCCCAAGATCCTACTATAGCGTGAAAGAGCAACTCCTTTTACACCGTCATCAGCTGATTCCACATAGATGTCTACAGAACCTGTTCTATTAAACGCTTCTGCAAGTAGAGCCCCCCCTGACAAAGTGGAGAGGGTGTCAGCAGTAACAGTGGCATACTAAGGGGGGGGGGGGGGGGCTGTCCGCCCCAGGTGCCAGCTCTCAGGGGGTTGCCAGAAGCAATGAGCGCATCGATCAATACAGATGGAAGCTCTCATTGCTGGAGTGCAGGGAGCTGGGTCCTTTCACTCACCACTTAGCTCCCCGCTCTCCTCCTCTCCTTCAGGCCGGCGGCGCTCTGAATGGTAAAGCAGGAAGACTTCTCCCCGTCTTTTTTGACAAAGTTTGGGTGAGGCAGCATAGATGATCTAATCTGATCCATCAGGCATTGGTGGGTGGAAATCCTGGCTGATCCACGCCTGATTCTTTTTGACAAAGGTCAATCTCTCCACATTTTGTTTGGACAGGCGAGCTCTCCTTAGGGTAATATGGTCTCCGCCGCACTAAACACCTGCTCTGATGCCACACTACTGGCCAGGCAGGACAGCTTTTCCAGGGCAAACTCGGCCAGTTGCCGCCACAAATCCAGTTTGGCTGCCCAGTAGTCCAGCGGTTCTGGGGGGGGCCAGGGTGCTGTCCAAATATGCCACCACCTGCTGGTTCAGGTTCTGCTCCAGGTCTAGCTGCTGCTGAGTAGTTTCTTCACTAGGTGGGTTAGGGTACTTTCACACTAGCGTTATTCTTTTCCGGTATTGAAATCCGGTAAAGGGTCTCAAGAAGGATGAGGCAGCATGGATGATCTAAACTGATGCATCAGGCATTGGTGGGTTGAAATCCTGGCTGATCCACGCCTGATTCTTTTTGACAAAGGTCAGTCTCTCCACATTTTGGTTGGACAGGCTGATCAGGATCTCCAGAAGGATATTGATACTTTGGAGAGATTTCATAGAAGAGCTACTAAACTAGTACATGGATTGCAGGATAAAACTTACCAGGAAAGATTAAAGGACCTTAACATGTATAGCTTGGAAGAAAGACGAGACAGAGGGGATATGATGGAAATGTTTAAATACATAAAGGGAATCAACAAAGTAAAAGAGGAGAGAATATTTAAAAGAAGAAAAACTGCTACAAGAGGACATAGTTTTAAATTAGAGGGGCAAAGGTTTAATAGTAATATCAGGAAGTATTACTTTACTAAGAGAGTAGTGGATGCATGGAATAGCCTTCCTGCAGAAGTGGTAGCTGCAAATACACTGAAGGAGTTTAAGCATGCATGGGATAGGCATAAGGCCATCCTTCATATAAGATAGGGCCAGGGGCTATTCATAGTATTCAGTATATTGGGCAGACTAGATGGGCCAAATGGTTCTTATCTGCCGACACATTCTATGTTTATACAAAAAACAAACAAACGCATCAGTTTTGTCCTAATGCATTGTGAATGGAAAGCAATCTGTTCAGTATGCATGAGGATGTCTTCCGTTCCGTCTCTTGTACGGTATTTGACCAAATACCAAAGCTTGCTGGATCCGGACAAAATATCGGAACACCATTGCACTTGCCGTATCCGGCATTAATTTCCATAGAGATGTATTAATGCCGGATCCTTTACCAAGTGAACCAAGTGTTTCGGAAAATACTGCGTTGCCAGATCTGGTTTTCCGTTTTGCGCATGCGCCTGGACATAAGAGGAGCAATTTTTGCTTTTTATCTTTGAAAAAAATTTAATACGTCTAACGGATCCGGAATTATTTTTTTTCGTTTGCATACGGTTTGCTGGATCCGTTGCCGGAACTGCCTGCTTGATCCGAACAATGCTAGTGTGAAAGTACACTTAAGAAATCTGCTCATCATCGACTCTAGACAAAAGCTGCTGCTGATGGAGCTGGTACTGCTCCTACCCCCCTACCCTGCCACAGCAGCCATGGCAGTAGTACGAGAGCACAGAGGGCCCCCCCGGTCAGACCTGCGAGAGGATGGACGATAGGCAGCGGCCAGCTGACTACATAGGATGTCTCTATAGTAGTTCGGTTTGTCCTCCCTCTAAGCGGGTGTGAAAAAGGCCCCCATTTTGGAGCGGTAGCGAGGGTCCAACAAGGTGGAGAGCCAGAAGTCGTCCCTCTGCCGAATGGTGACAATTTGGCTGTCACTACCCAAGTTAGTGAGCATGCAGCAGGCCATTTGCGCAAGTAACTCGGAGGGACTTCATGCCTCCATCTCCACTGCATACTGCCACAGTGTGTCATCTGCCTCGTCTTCCTCATCTCTCTCTTGCTCCTCCGGCTGCTCCTCCTCTCCTGTCACCTGTGTATAAAAACCACCCATTTCGCTACACATTGCTTGTGCTCCAATGTCCTCCTCCTCCTCCTCCTCCAGTTCAGCCCCCATAGGGCTCATGTGGCCATGAGATGTAGGCTCCACATCTCCAGTCCTCTGACCAGCCCGATTTACCAGCATCTTTTCCAGGATATGAAGCAGTGGAATCACGTGGTTCATCCCGTAGTCCTGGCGACTGACAAATAACATTGCATCCTCAAAGGGCCTGAGAAAACGGCAGGTGTCACGCATGAGCTGCCACTGGCTGACATCGAAGTTACACAGGGAAGTACTCATAGATCATCAAGAAATCATTTATGGCCTTTCTCTGTTCGTATAGTCGGTCCAACATATGGAGGGTAGCATTCCAATGGGTGGAAACGTCGCATATCAGCCTATGTTGGGGGTGCCTTTCTGCCGCTGCAGCTCAAGGAGGGTGTGCTTGGCGGTGTACGGGTGGCTTAAGTGCATGCAAAGTTTCCTGGCCATTTTTAGGATGCCTTGCAGAAATGGGTGGAAGACTTCAGGAACCGCCTGACAACCAGATTGAACACGTGCGCCATGCAGGGCGCATGGCTTAGCCCTCTTTGACGCAGCGCTGACACCATGTTCTTCCCATTGTCGGTCACCATGGTTCCGATTTTGAGTTGTCGCAGAGAAATCCAGGATTTGATTTCTTAATGAAGGATATGGAGCAGTTCCTCCCCTGTGTGACTCTGTTTGCCCAGGCAAACAAGGTGTAGAACAGTGTGACACCGCTGTGCTCTGCACATGTGGTATGCTGGAGTACCACATTTACCCAGTGGGCTATAAAGGACATATATTGTCCTTGACCATAGTTACAGCTCCACATGTCGGTGCTGCCATGCACTTTGGCAGACAAAGACAGGCTCAAGGATTGGCCCACTTTCTATTCTACATATTTGCGCAGGGCTGGTACTGCCTTTTTGGCAAAGAAATGATGGCTTGGGACTCTCCACCTCGGCTAGGCACAAGCCATCAGTTCTATGAAAGGTGCAGAGTCTACCACTTGGAAAGGGAGGGATTGCAGCACCAGCAACTTGGCCAGGAGCACGTTCAGCTTCTGTGCCGTTGGATGAGTGCACGCATAATGTTGTATTGCTGACGGAATGACTGAGGAGGAGGGTGAGGAGCAGGAGTATCAGGACTGGTAGATGATGGGAAGGACAGACAGCTCCCTTCAGCTGAGGTGGTGGAGCCTTGACTGCCTGAAATCGGGTGCGTGCCACTGGGTGATAGTGATGAGCGTCATAGACAATTTTCGATTTCGTGATATTTTGCGAAATTTTTCACATAATATTCGCAATAAATTAGTGAATTCTAGATTTCATGATCTCCAGTCATTTTTTTCACGACTGCACAAATTGGCACTAATGATGCACTTTTTTTTGCACAATACATGCAACTTCACATTTTATCAGGTCTGAGTAGATATTACTGATTGGTGTGCTAAGTATTGTTGTGCCTACAAAGTGAAAACTACATTTGTGTAGTTGGCAAATGCTTAAAGAGTAAATTCTTAAAGAGTGGCTGTTTCAGGAACCCCCTCATCTGGAGACCTATCAGACCTGTATGGCACACTTCGTGAATATGCCAAAAATGTCAATGATGGGAATAGCCCTTAAACTCCTGTGGCACTGCTCAGAGATTTCTTTGTCAGATTTCCAGTAACAGAAATCTCTGAGCAGTGCCAAAGGGTAAATCCAGGGCTGTGTCATAAATCATCAAGGCCTCATGCAGGCAAACGTATTTTGTTTCCGTGTCGGTTCCGTATTTTTTGGCAGACCGTATACAGAATCATTCATTTCAATGGGTCCGCAGAAAAAGCGAAAGTCAATCCATCTGCATTCCGTTTATTCCGTTTCTGTAGTTCCGTTCCACAAAAAGATAGAGCGTGTGCTATTATTGCCCCAAAATAACGTTCCGTGGCTCCATTCAAGTCGATGGGTCCGCATCCGTATGTCATTCGTATTTTGAGGATCCATGCTGTAGAAATGCTAGGCCCAGCCCACTTTGCCCATGTGTTTGGTGTTTACAAACATTAGCTGAGTACACGTGCTAGGTGCTGAAACAGGCCCCAACTCGGCTGAGAAGACAGAATGGATGTTGAGAGGCAGATTTTACTTATTGAAGAGCGTCCACAGCTTTGGGACACCCGCAGCGATGCCTATCATGAGCGGCTTACTAAGGAGTGGGCATGGGAGAAGGTCACTCGTGAGATGCTGGCCAGAGAGTGGGAGAAGGGAAATTCTTCCAAACGACTGAAATTTGGTGAGCCAACCCATGTGGATGTTTTTTGCTATGAAAATGTTTATTGTTTATGTCTACCTTTGATACACTGGCGTATATATAGGGGAAGCAGGGAAATTAGGTAATTTTTTTGGGAAGGGCACCCCGAGGATGTTCCAAAGTAGTTATATTCCTTGTCATCTTCAACAGCACTATGTATTGATATATTACATCAGAGATGGCCACCTGTGGCTCTCTTACTGTAGTGAAACTACAAGTCGCACCATGCCCAGCTGTAGGCTGATCTCTTTATTAAGTCTGGACATGCCGCGAGTTGTAGTTTTGAAACAGCTGTAGAGCGGCATATTGTCCATCCCTGTATTTTAACTATAGAATGTCTTGCAACTGTTTGAGCACTGACAAGTTTTCCTGGTTACAACAACCCTACTATCCAGCAGCGGTGGTCATGCTTGCACAGTATAGGAAAAATTGCCACCCTCTCATGTGGCTGGGACCCCTGGAGCTGGGATAGTCCTGCTCTTTTTCTTGTACTGTGCAAGCATGGTCACTGCAGCTGGTTTTTTATGGTGTTCGTAACCATGGAAACGAGAATTGAAATGTGGGTAATAAAAATATATTATAAAGTGGCTTATATTCATGTTTTAACATTATAAATGCTATCTGCTTAGGTGACCCAATCTCTTTAGATTCAAATAGACTGACATGTTTGTTTACAGGGCCATTGAATGTATATGCCCCAACTAATTTGTAAAAAACGTGTATAGCACTAACACAATTTTAGTACAGTACACGTTACTGTATATGGTATCAACGTAAAAAATGTTTTTTCATGTATACATTTTGTTTAACCCTTTGTACACATGTGCATTTAGACGTGTGTGTGTGTGTACATATACATTTAGAATGGTTGTTATGTTATATTTCTACAGTATATTGAGTGAAGACCCGCTGGCAATCATGCTGAGACCAGTTTCGGCGGCAACTGGTCATGTCACTGGGACACAGTGGTGATGGGGGGGCTTAGAAAGAAGCCCTATCTCTACACTAAACATCTTCAGTTTTTGCGACCTGTGCTGGATCTTAGGCCGTGAGTACCAAATGTATTTAGTAGTTGTTATAATTTTATATATGCAAATAAAAGCTTGATTTTATTTTTTGATGCAATGCTCTCTCTTTTGGTCTGGTTCGCACATGGCTGGTACAATTTGTTCTCAGCCGGTAATATATTGCCCTTGTCCAGACCATGCTAGAAGAAGACTTTCATCTACCATTGTTTCTCCTGACATGAACTGCACAAGTGGGTGACATCTGAAACAGGTAAGGAGAGCGATAAGGAACATTCATCTGTGAAGGTCCCGTCAACAGCTCGTCAACATTGCTAGGCGGAAGTCAGTGTCTACTATAGTGTGGACAAGGACAGTACATCACTGCCAGTACTGAAACAGACCTTGCCCTCTGAAATGCAGCACATGGCTAATGGGAACAATGGACCAAAACATTAACCAAAAATGTATTTATAGTGCTCCAGACTAAAAAAAATATCAAGGAGCCATTGGCTCCTAACCTGAAAAATGTAGGAGCCAAATTAAATTTTTAGTCGCCACATTTAAAATACTGTACATATAATTACAGTATAATAATAATAAAAACAAAGACATGTCTTACCTTGCGTACTTGCTCATTTGTCTCTCCTTTTGATTTGTTCTTCAAACCCTGTCAATCTCGAGGCTCACCATCCTTCATTACACCCCTCACTGTTCCTTCATTAAACCCTCCACCTACTTTCACCCACATGGCTACTGTAGTGTTCCAAAAAACAAAAAACTAAAACTGGGATGCTTAGGAGCATGAGGTTTCCTAGGCAACAGCCCACACAGTTAAAGAGGTTGTGCTCTAATTTCTATCAACTCTGAGACTAGCCAGATTCGCGTTGCTGATCAGGCTTCCATTGATTCCTAGGTGCTGGGCCTTGGCTCATTCACTTCCAGGCCTCCGCTGCTTGTCTTGGGTTTCTCCATGAAAACTTTTATCTTAATGCTGCTGCAGCCAATCACTGGCCACTGTGGAGATCTGCTCTTCTTGCATCACAAGACCATTTAACATAATGCAAGGGAAGCAGTGATCAGTTATTGGCTGTAATGGCATCAAACAGGACGTTTCATGAAGTGACTCAAGACAAGAAACGGGGGCTGTGGAGCAAACAAGACAGGACCCAGCACTGGGGATCAGGTAAGTATGATCACCAACAAAGGTCCTGTGAGTCTCAGAAATGAGTGTATACAAACCCTTTAAGGAGTAAATTTTTTAAGGGGGTTTCAAACCAGTATTCTTCTTAATGTGACACAGAATGGATTAAAATAAACTATCCCCACTGCAATCCTTAAAAGGCCAATCACTTAAAGGGGTTGTCTCATTAGAGACAATGAGGGCATATCGCTAGGATATGCCCCCATTGTCTTATAGGTGAAGGTCCCCGCACCTATATTGAGAACCGAGCCCTGAAGGTGAAGGAGGGTGCACTGCGCAGCGACCCTCCATTCATTTTCTAAGGGGCTGGAAAAAATAGTTATGCAGCCAGGTGCCCCCCTATATGTTAGTTATGCCCCCCTATATACACTGAACAAAAATATAAACGCAACACTTTTGGTTTTGCTCCCATTTTGCATGAGCTGAACTCAAAGATCTGAAACATGTTTGAGCATGTTTGGGATGCTCTGGATCGGCATATACGACAGCGTGTTCCAGTTCCTGCCAATATTCAGCAACTTCGCACGTCTATTGAAGAGGAGTGGACCAACCTTCCACAGGCCACAATCAGCAACCTGATCAACTCTATGCAACGGAGATGTGTTGCACTGTGTGAGGCAAATGGTAGTCACACCAGATACTGACTGGTTTTCTGCCCCTCCTCTCCCTAGTAAGGCAAAACTGCACATTTCAGAGTGGTCTTTATTGTGGGTAGTTCTAAGGCACACCTGTGCAATATTCATGCTGTGTAATCAGCACCTTGATATGCCACACCTGTGAGGTGGGATGGATTATCTCGGCAAAGGAGAAGTGCTCACTAACACAGATTTAGACAGATTTGTGAACAATATTTGAGAAAAATTGGTCTTTTGTGTATGTAGAAAATGTTTCAGATCTTTGACTTCAGCTCATGCAAAATGGGAGCAAAACCAAAAGTGTTGCGTTTATATTTTTGTTCAGTGTATAATAGTTATGCAGCCGGGTGCCCCTATATACTATTTCTGCAGCCAGGTGCCCCCTATATACTATTTCTGCAGGCAGGTGCCTCCTATATACTATTTCTGCAGGCAGGTGCCCCCATATACTATTTATGCAGCAAGGTGCCCCCTATATACTATTTATGCAGCCAGGTGCCCCCATATACTATTTCTGCAGCCAGGTGCCCCCTATATACTATTTCTGCAGCCAGGTGCCCCCTATATACTATTTCTGCAGGCAGGTGCCCCTATATACTATTTCTGCAGCTAGTTGGCTAGTTGCCCCTATATACTATTTATGCAGCCAGGTGCCCCTATATACTATTTCTGCAGCCAGGTGCCCCTATATACTATTTATGCAGCCAGGTAACCCTATATACTATTTATGCAGTCAGGTGCCCCCTATATACTATTTATGCAGCCAGGTGCCCCTATATACTATTTTTGCAGCAAGGTGCCCCCTATATACTATTTCTGCAGCCAGGTGCCCCCTATATACTATTTCTGCAGGCAGGTGCCTCCTATATACTATTTCTGCAGGCAGGTGCCCCCATATACTATTTATGCAGCAAGGTGCCCCCTATATACTATTTATGCAGCCAGGTGCCCCCCTATATACTATTTCTGCAGCCAGGTGCCCCCTATATACTATTTCTGCAGCCAGGTGCCCCCTATATACTATTTCTGCAGGCAGGTGCCCCTATATACTATTTCTGCAGCTAGTTGCCCCTATATACTATTTATGCAGCCAGGTGCCCCTATATACTATTTCTGCAGCCAGGTGCCCCCTATATACTATTTATGCAGCCAGGTAACCCTATATACTATTTATGCAGTCAGGTGCCCCCTATATACTATTTATGCAGCCAGGTGCCCCTATATACTATTTTTGCAGCAAGGTGCCCCCTATATACTATTTCTGCAGCCAGGTGCCCCTATATACTATTTCTGCAGCCAGGTCCCCCCCTATATACTATTTCTGCAGCCAGGTGCCCATATATACTATTTCTGCAGCCAGGTGCCCCCCTCAGGGGCATTGCTAGGGTCTGAAAATATCTGGGGCACAAGCCCACTGTGTTGAAATTGCACAATAAAAGCATGCTTAGAGGGGTGCAAATGAAGTGCAGTACTGCAGACTGCAGTCATTATATAATACAACATTCGGTAACTTTCCAATTTCTGTTATGTTTCACTACCTCACCACTGCAGAAATCTTTGCTTGGGACCTTTAATATTGATGGGAGTGGACCTTTGGCAACCCCACAGATCATCCCCCCTTGTACTTGTTCCGCTGATCCGCTACTTGCGGGCTGTGCGGTCATGAGTTCAGTCACTTCGGTGCGCAATATCGTCCTGCGGCGCGTGATCCCGCAAGACCCGTGACCTCCCGCGGCGGGTCTTGCGGGATCACGTGCCGCAGGATGGAATTGCGCACCAAAGTGACTGAACTCATGCCCGTGCAGCCAGAAAGTAGCGGATCAGCGGAACAAGTACAAATGGGGTGGGGAGATGATCTGTGGTGGGTTGCCTAGGTCCAATAAATATTAAAAGGGCTATGGAATAGCCAAATAAAAATAAAAAAATGCTACCAGGCCAGCATAACATTCGGGGCACTGGACAAAACATCTGGGGCTCAAGCCCCGAATGTTTGGACCTAACGACGCCCCTGGTCCCCCTATATACTATTTCTGCAGCCAGGTGCCCCTATATACTATTTCTGCAGCCAGGTGCCCCTATATTCTATTTATGCAGCCATGTGTCCTCTCAAAAGAAGTAAAAAAAATAAAAACTATAAATACTCACCTAGTTCCTCACGATCCCAGCTCCAGCACTGTCCTCCCCAGCAGCAGCGCGGTGTATAGTTACACATGGGGCTGCTGTGTAGAAGGACTAGCTCACAGCTGATTCCCAGCCATACCCCTCCTCCTGCTACACAGACCAGCAGCGCAATGTCTGACACTACATCGCGCTGCTGCTGGGGATCGCTGGTTGTGGTAAATGGTGGAAAGGGCAGCTTCACCATTACTATCAGCTGTCTCTGCGTCCATATAACTCAGAGACAGCTGACATAAGGATATAAAAACATGGGGGAATAGCAGTCAAGTGCAGGAGGTGACAGCCATAAAGTTAGCTGATGGGGCCAAATAGAGGGTATACTAAAAAGACAGTTTTGCTTAGTGCAATACCTATGTAAATTAAACTGGCAGGCAGCAAACAGAGGGAAACAGAATCCTTGCAGACAGGAACCCAAGATGTGGGAACCCAAGCTACGCCCGCCCTCAATGCTTGGTAGTGTGAGGGGCAGATCTTCACCCAGCAGACGTCTGCAGAGTGTGTCTGCTGGATGAAAGCCCTTTCTTCTTAAAGATACAGATATAAATAGATAAAATATCCCAGGGCGCAAGAATCCAGTCCAGATAGTAATAGTAAATAGAAACGTATTTATTGCAGAAGTACAACGCGTTTCGGGGAGTAGAACTACTCCCCGAAACGCGTTGTACTTCTGCAATAAATACGTTTCTATTTACTATTACTATGTGGACTGGATTCTTGCGCCCTGGGATATTTTATCTATTTATATCTGTATCCTACCACTTCTTGGAGACTTCAGGGATCTCCGACAAGAAGTCATCCCTCCGCAGCTGCAGATCCACCAGTGAACCGAGACTCCATCGCAGTCACTGACAAGCTTTTACTAGAGTTGTGCCTACAAATAGCACAACCACAAAAGGTGAGCCCTGTACTGGAACCATTTATTTTATCTGTCTACCAACGGTATTACCCTATGGTGCGCCCTGCTTTGTTTTTAACAGCATAAAGTAAATCCTGTGGATCCATTTCTTCTTAAAGAGGCAGAGCAGCGGAGGGTCTAGGCGCAAATGGCGACAAGACTACAAAGGCTTGTCGCCATTTTGCATTTCTAAGTCACATTGGCGACCATTTTGGTCGCCATCTGGAGGCCTGACTTACTTAGACTACATGAGATACGAAGTTTGATACTCAGGTGCTCGAGTATTTGAGCCAGAGAAGGAATGAAGGGAAGGAGGAGAGAATGTTAGGTGGGCTAGCTCACCTTATAGAAAATTTTTCGCTTGAAAAAAAAAAGCACATTTATGTGTCCATTATGGCTTCCATTGCCACACTAATGGCTTCACCTATAGATCCTATGGAGCTAGTGTGGACTGTTGATAACATAAAGCAGCAGGCTTTTTTTGTTGCCTGCAGAACCACAACCTGGGCCCAGCATGTTGTCACAACATGCTAGGCCCAGCTCATATTCGCAGCCCCTATACTCCCAGGAGCATGAATATGGCTCCCGGCCGCATTCTTAAGGCCCCAGAATGCCATACCATCACCCAAGTAATGTGGCTGCCCCTCCTGCACATGGGCCGGGAGCTTTCCTCAGGGATCTTATGGATAATATAAGTTAATTTTATTTTTTGTTGTTATTTTTATAGTGGCTGAATGATAAGCTAAAATTGTTTTTTACTTTTCACTTATTATATATAAAATTATGTAAACTAAAATGTCTGGACCTTTATTAAATATGTGATAACATGCAAACAATAACACCATTAACTTTTTTATTGAAATGCAAACATAAAAAAAAAATACACATAGTTTAGATTACTTTATTTTATTGTATTAATTATAACTAGGGCTGTGCATATAGAGTGGATATAAAAAGTCTACATACCCCTGTTAAAATGTCAGGTTTCTGTAATGTAAAAGAATAATGCAACACGCCAGACCTGCAGGGTATAGCGAAGTGAGGTCACGGTTATGGGCAAACGAGGGTCGCTCACTTTATTGGAGAACCCTGGGCAGGCATGTGGCAGTGAAGGAGAGGTAGACACGGTTCCTCTGGGGCACACTCTGTATGTAGGGACCAGGCCTGACGGTGGATGAGGTGCCCTGGATGTTACTGGTATTTTGAGTGCCTGGGGCAAGGTCCCTTTAAGGTTCGTGACGCCAGTGCCTGTGACGGTGGCACACCGGTGTATAGTTGGAATAAGTGAGGTACACAGATGGTATAGTGAACCAAACGTTGCTTTACTTAACAGTCCAACTTTGTACATACAGATGGTAATACAGTCCTTTAGATCACAAGCTTACAAGCAGGCTTATTTCACAAGATGGCAGGTATTGATTATGCAAGATACTCAGAGGGGAAATCCACAATGCACTCAGAATCAGGTTGTACCTTTCCTCAGAAATAGCGTACACTGTTCTTTTAGAACTCCTGTCTGGCTTTCTATCCCAAGGCCCGGATGCCTAAATGGTGGCTTAAATCCTTGGTAAAATATATATCTTCCTCTCGTATTAAATCCTTGCTTTGCTTTCTAATGCCTCTGCCCATCAGTGTTACTTATCTTTGTTGGAAATATCCTTACTTGAATGGTGCAGGACTGTGGGTTTCTCTCAGGAGGTTCTGTCCTGCTACTGGGGTATCTCGACTGAGCTAAGCTTAGCCTCAGGAGCTTCAGGCTGACGAGGTAACTCCTCTAGTCCCCTGGAATGAACTAACTCTCCCCTGTCTGGGCCTTCCTACATATATCTAGGGCTCTCTAGCTCCCTCTAACGTCTGGGAGGCTAAATTACACCCTGACAGGCCTGACACCCAGATAACACAGGGAAAAACATGCACATGACATTCAATGCAATGAAACACATTAACCTGTGTAGTGCCCACCTTTACCTAGTGGGACACTACATACCCCCACGCTATGACATTGCCCGTCCTCGGCGCAACATGGAGGATCCGCCCATCTGGAAGCGGCAACCTGAAAGACAGATGAAAACATGCATATACAGCAATCACCACATTTAACAATATAACAGTTGACAAATACACTGAAAGGAGTGGTGACAAGGGGCGTCGTTCTCTTCTCTCAGGCTAACATAAGGGAACAAAGGGCGCTGACCTGGCACAGCGTATCAACAAACCAGGATAGTCCATATAAAACTTTAAGTGCAAATAGTCCTTAGAAAATGCAAAATAAATATAAGTCCTTGGAGGCTCAAAGGATAACATGAGTCCGTACCCAGGCTTGCAAAGGGTTAAACAGGGGTTTCCCGTGAGGGGCTACCTGGGCCCATAATGTAGTCCCCAAACCTCACAGGTGGGTGCCCCCTGGTAGAACGAGTGGACCTCCTTACTGGCAGGGATTGTTCCTGCCTGGCTTCAGGAATATCAGAGGAGCCCATCGCCTCTGGAGCTTCTTCAGGAGCTCTCTGGGGTAAGGTGTCCTGAGGCTGAAGGCTAAGGAACCAATAAATTCAACCAAGGCGTGAGGGCCCAGTGGAGCGGCTCTTTATCATGGATCAAGTTCTCCACAGCCTGCATAGGGTCCATATGTGGAGCCGGCAACTCTACTTCAGAATGCTCAGGCTCCATATCCTCTGCCACTGGTTCTCCTTCTATACAAGGTTTGAGGCGGTTCCTGTGGACGACTTGGGAACCTTTTCCGTCTCTGGAGACTTGATAGATGTGGGCTGCAGCATTGGGGATGGCAGTGATGATATAGGGAATCCTTTCCCATTTGCTGTCCAACTTGCTGGTCCGGTGGTTGTTTTTTAACCACACCTTGTCTTCGAGGGCCAGAGGTTCTGCATGGGCAGCCTGATCATAGTCCTTTTGCTGCCTCTCCCGAACAATCTCCATTCGTCCCTGGACGATCTCCTTAGCATTGAGGAGACGCCTTTGGTGCTCCACTACCCAATCAGTCCTGGGCAGTGGGTTGATCTCATCCGGCACTTGTACCCCCAGGGAGTGATCCGCAGGTAATCTCCCTTGTCGTCCAAACATTAGATAGAATGGGGTGTAACCGGTGGAACAATGGATGGTATTGTTATAAGTGTACATGAGCTGCGGCAACAGAGTAGGCCAATCACCCCTTGTCTCAGGGGGTACCGCTCTCAGCATTTCAATGAGAGTCTTATTCATTTTCTCACAGAGTCTGTTACCTTGCGGATGATAGGCGGTGGTCCGGAACTTCTGACAGTTGTGTAGCAGGCACATCTCATGGAACAGCTGTGACTCAAACGCAGACCCTTGGTCGGTGAGGATCCTTTCTGGGCAGCCGTAGGGCAGCAGGAAATGCTTCCAGAACGCCTCCGCTGTAGTCTTGGCTGTCAGGTCTTTCACAGGCACTGCTACGACAAACTTGGTGAAGAGATCAATTATAGTCATGGCATACGTATACCCTGAGCGACTCGGCTCCAACTTTACGTGATCAATGGCAACAAGTTCTAAAGGAGTCTTATTTACAATAGGATGGAGAGGCGCCCTCTGGTCATGGCGTTCAGTCCGCCCCACAGCACAGGCAGTGCATTCTCGGCACCATTTCTCAATATCTTCTCTCATCCCAATCCAATAGAATCTTCTGCGAATGGTAGCCTCAGTCTTTTGTACACCGAAGTGTCCGGACTGGTTGTGATACATATCCAGCACCAGGCTGGCATCCTGACGTGGCAGGAGAATTTGGTACACTCTATCATAGGACACTGGATCCAGACTCCTTCTGAGCAACAGGCCTCTTTGAAGGAATAGTTGGTGGCGATGTCTCCACAGTCTCGCTAGCTCTGGGTCTGCACTCTTCCTGCGGATCCTCTCAGGGATTTTCCCACTGTTAAGGAAGTCAAGCAGTTCACCGAGGACTCTACTTTCGGACTGGAGCTTAATCCATCTTTCTTGATCGCCTCTGGACTCAGGACCATCTGATGAGGAAGGATCAGCAGCAGGGGAATCTTCAGTGTGGATATTATCCTGCTGGGTAAATTTATTGTAGAACGCTGGCATCTCCACCTCTTCCCAGGCATCTTTTGGTTCATCTGGGGCTTCTGTAGTGGGGAGTCGTGACAGAGCATCAGCGTTATCGTTGGAGCGACCTGCCCGGTATTTCACAGTAAAGTCATAGTTGGCAAGGCGGGAGGCCCATCTTTGCTCCAGTGCCCCTAATTTGGCTGTATTCAGATGCGCCAGGGGATTATTATCTGTGAAGGCAACAAACGGTGTGGCAGCGAGATAGTCCTTAAACTTTTCGGTCACAGCCCACACTAAGGCAAGAAACTCCAGCTTGAAAGAACTGTAATTCTGGTCGTTCTTCTCAGCATCCTTCAGGGATCTGCTGGCGTAGGCAATTACCCTTTCTTTGTTATCTTGCACTTGAGCCAACACGGCCCCCAGGCCTCTTTTACTGGCATCTGTGTAGAGGTGGAATGGCTTCTGATAATCTGGGTAACCCAGAACAGGGGGTTCAGTCAACTTCTTCTTTAGGAGTTGGAAGGCAATTTCCCGTTCTTCATTCCATTCAACAGGAATAGGAGTCTTTTGGCTCTTGTTTGGATGCCCCCTCAAGAGTTCCTGGATGGGATCCGCAATTTGTGCGAAATGCGGGATGAAACGCCTGTAATACCCTGCGAAACTGAGAAAGCTTCTCACCTCTTTCACGGTCGTAGGAGTAGGCCAGTTACGGACAGCAGCAAGTTTATCAGGATCAGGCTGTACTCCTTCGGCACTGACAACGTGCCCGAGATATTTGACGGCTGGTTTCAGCAGGTGGCACTTGGATGGCTTGATTTTGAGGCCATATTTAGTAAGAACTTGAAACACCTCACTCAGGTGCTTTAGATGGTCCTCATACGTCTTGGAATATATAATGACGTCATCCAGATATAATAGCACCGTCTCAAAATTCCTATTGCCTAAACAACGTTCCATTAGCCTCTGAAACGTTCCTGGAGCGTTACACAGTCCAAATGGCATATAGTTGAATTCAAACAGGCCCATAGGTATAGTGAAAGCAGTCTTTTCTCGATCTTCTGGGGCCATGGGTACCTGCCAGTACCCACTTGTTAAGTCCAGGGTGGAGAAATAGGCTGATGACCCCAGGGCAGTCAAGGACTCTTCAAGGCGTGGCAAGGGATATGCATCTTTGTGGGTGATTTGATTAATTTTCCTGTAATCCACGCAGAACCTTATGCTGCCATCTTTTTTTCGGACAAGTACTAGGGGCGCAGCCCAGGGACTATGACTGTCCCGGATTATATTAGAGTCTTTCATCTCTTGTATCATCTCTTTCACAGACTGATAGGTAGTAGGTGGTATGGGTCTGTGCCTCTCCTTAATAGGAGGGTGAGAGCCAGTGGGTATGGTGTGTTTGATTACACTGACCTCTCCATAGTCCGTGGAGTGCTTGCTGAAAGCCTGGTGGTGCTCCTTCACCAGCTTCAGGACTCCCTCTATTTGCTCCTTTGGGGTGGATTCATTCCCCACATGTAGTTCTTCCCACCAGGATGCCGTTGGGGTGCTGCTGCTCTGTGTGGTCTGGAACGCCTCCGCGGCAGGCAGACGGATCACATCCTGGAAAGACACCTGGAACAGCTGAGCAACGGGGCAGTGTTTAAAGAGAGTAACGGGAAGATCACCAAAGTTGATTAAACGGACAGGCACTTTACCTTGAGACACGGTCACCAGGCTCTTGGCTGTCCGTATGAAGGGATGATCTTCAATGGGAATAGGTTCCACTAGGGCTTGATAGTCCTGGCCCTGGATCCCCAATACAGCACGGCACCACAGGATGATCTGGGAATTTGGAGGCAGAATTACCGGCCGGTTATCTCGGATCCGGACAGTACAAATTTCTCCTTTCTTGTTGGCGAACCTTTGTTGAGCACACAGCACACTAATAGTCTTTTGAATAACTCTTCTGGAAGCAGGTGAGGCTGAAGATATGGTTTGATTCAATGCTTCAAGCACTTCGGAGTAACAATTTTTTAGAACGTTAGTCCCTAAGATCACAGGGTGTCCTCCTTTATCTCCTGCTTGCACCACAATTACGCCTTGCTGTGGCAGGGTGGCTTCTCCCACCTGTAGGGTAGGTTCCCAATACCCATGCACTTTCACTGGCTTACCGTTGCTGGCGATAATATCCAGCCAGGACTCTGGTGGCTGGGTGAGGCGACTTGGATCCCAGAACTTGTCAAAGGCAGGCCGTTGAATGGTGGTGACCTGTGACCCAGTGTCCAACAGGGCTTAAAAGGGTATCCCGTTGATACTTATATTAATTTTCGGACAGGATCCTACATACTTAGGCATCCAGCTTGGATCTTTTGGACCTACTGTTCTACCTCCTGAGGGGCGGTCCTCTGCCTCAGGGGTTGCCCGTTTAACTGCCAGCACATTGATTCAGTATATCCATATTTCTTGCAGTGGTGGCAGACAGGCTGTTTTCTACTTCTGGGCCGGTACTTCGGTCGCCCATCAGGCTCTTTTGGATATACATCTCCATATGCAGGTGGGAGTCTTGGAGGAAAAGGACCTTCATCTTCTAGTAACAATGATCTCTCCCACTCCTCTATTTTCTTGCACACCTTCTCTAGACTTAGAGTAAGATAGTTTACTTGCTCCATTAGTGCTGCCACTACATCCGTGACTGGAGCTTGGGTGGCTTGACCGACTCCTGCAGACCCCACATTAAAAGTCTTTGGCTGACAAGCCTGGGGTTCAGGGAAGGCTGCTGGCCCTAGAGCAGGGTTCTGGCCTAGTATGCTAATGGCCAATTCCTTAAAATCCAAAAATGTACAGTGAGGGTGTTGAGCTGACAACATCCGTAGCTGGCCCTTTAAGTGCTCAGTACTTATGCCCGCAATGAATTGCTCTCTAAGAGTCCGGTCCTGGTCCTCAGCTTCTTTAGGATCCACTTGGACTACAGCTCTCAGCGTCTCTTGTAAGGACAGGGCAAAATCGCGGAGCGACTCTCCAGGCTGCTGCTTTCTGCTGAAGAAACGCATTTTAACTTTTGACACCGTTCTGGCTTCAAATGTGGTGCCCAAGCGTTCAAAGATCTGTTCCAGGCTACTCTTCTCAGAACGGGGCCATGACATTACTTCCCTGCGGGCGGCCCCTTCTAACTGAGCTAAGAGGATCTCCATTTGTTGCTCAGCAGTTATGGGATAAAGCCGGAACAAGGCCAGTATCTGCTCTCTGAAGTCTTTTAACTTGTGGGCTTCCCCTGAATAACGTGGGAACCAGGGGGCTCCGAAATAGTACGGCATGGTTAGCGGCATCAGGCTTGGCAGTGCCGCGGCGGCAGGGGCTCTAGAGTCGGCGGCGGGTACTTCGGCAGGCACGGCTGGGTCTGCCTGTCCGATTTCCTCAGCTGCGGACATGGCGTTGCTAGGTGGGTATGGCCCTTTAAATGTAGCGGAGTGGACCGGAGCTGCAGTAATTTTTTTTTTTTTAAGACAAGTCTTTGGTTACTAGCGGGGGTCCCTCCGGTGCCCTGGCAGGGGTCGGGAAGCTTCCGGTAAGGTAAGCGGAGAAGCCGGCAAAAGTTTTTAAAGTCTGTACTTACTCCGGTGGTGCTCGCTCCAGGTCTCGCGAGATGCGCGGCTACGGGTGTTGGACGTCCTGCGTACCGCGTCAGCAGATGGGCGCGGCCTCTTGTAGCTCCGGGACTCAGGTAGGCGGCACCTTTTCCTCCAGACAGGGCGGCGTTCTTCTTCCTTGTTGGTTGAGCGATGACTCCGCCTGGTTCTTTTCGCGCCAAAGTCCTCTTTTTCGCGCCAAACAGCTACACGAGGCGCGCTTGTAATCCAATCAGGTTAAGTGGGCAATATGGCTGTCTATTCACTGACAGCAAGCGGTGACTTAAATCGGCAGCAAACAGTCCAGATAATACAATCTTCACACCGCAATTATCACAGTTCACTTTGGCCCAGCAATTTTCAATAAAGCAATTAGGGCTTGTCACTTTAAGGCAATTAACAGCACACAGTTTTTGTATCCGCAATGGCGCAGGAATGTTCGTATCCTGTTCGTGAGGCCAATTTATGCAACACGCCAGAAGTGCAGGGTATAGCGAAGTGAGGTCACGGTTATGGGCAAACGAGGGTCGCTCACTGTATTGGAGAACCCTGGGCAGGCATGTGGCAGTGAAGGAGAGGTAGACACGGTTCCTCTGGGGCACACTCTGTATGTAGGGACCAGGCCTGACGGTGGATGAGGTGCCCTGGATGTTACTGGTATTTTGAGTGCCTGGGGCAAGGTCCCTTTAAGGTTTGTGACGCCAGTGCCTGTGACGGTGGCACACCGGTGTATAGTTGGAATAAGTGAGGTACACAGATGGTATAGTGAACCAAACGTTGCTTTACTTAACAGTCCAACTTTGTACATACAGATGGTAATACAGTCCTTTAGATCACAAGCTTACAAGCAGGCTTATTTCACAAGATGGCAGGTATTGATTATGCAAGATACTCAGAGGGTAAATCCACAATGCACTTAGAATCAGGTTGTACCTTTCCTCAGAAATAGCGTACACTGTTCTTTTAGAACTCCTGTCTGGCTTTCTATCCCAAGGCCCGGATGCCTAAATGGTGGCTTAAATCCTTGGTAAAATATATATCTTCCTCTCGTATTAAATCCTTGCTTTGCTTTCTAATGCCTCTGCCCATCAGTGTTACTTATCTTTGTTGGAAATATCCTTACTTGAATGGTGCAGGACTGTGGGTTTCTCCCAGGAGGTTCTGTCCTGCTACTGGGGTATCTCGACTGAGCTAAGCTTAGCCTCAGGAGCTTCAGGTAACTCCTCTAGTCCCCTGGAATGAACTAACTCTCCCCTGTCTGGGCCTTCCTACATATATCTAGGGCTCTCTAGCTCCCTCTAACATCTGGGAGGCTAAATTACACCCTGACAGGCCTGACACCCAGATAACACAGGGAAAAACATGCACATGACATTCAATGCAATGAAACACATTAACCTGTGTAGTGCCCACCTTTACCTAGTGGGACACTACAATAAGACAAAGATAAATCATTTCAGAACTTTTTCCACCTTTAATGTGACCTTTCCTGGCCATTCCTTTGTTGATTTGGATGTATGCTTTGGGTCGTTGTCATGCTGAAAGATGAAGTTCCTCTTCGTGTTCAGCTTTAAAGCAGAAGCCTGAAGGTTTTGTGCCAATATTGACTGGCATTTGGAACTGTTCATAATTTCTGACCTGAGACCACCTTGGCGCTTGGTAGGCGGGCACAGATGTGTTTTGATCAAAATATATTGGCTAAGTGTCCCAGCTTTTATCATATCAGAGTGAGGACTTTGTCCATATATCATGCTTGCATCTACTTTATTTAGTGCATTATTACCTTATTTTTGTGATTTTCTTCAATAATATGACCAGGGGCATCCGCACATTTATATATCATACCGTGCAGGATGTTTTTATCTTAGTTTTTTCAGTGATTTTTATTTTTTTTGTAGTATATGCTTGAGGGAGTGGCACCTTCAAGTCTGAAAGTGCTCCTATTTTATCTTGGGAGTACCATTCCTTTGCACTTTTGCCCTTTCTATCTCATAGACCGCCTTGATTAAGTGGTACATATAGGTGTGCTTGTTCCTCCTCCCATTGGTTGCTTGATGCACATGGAGGTGACTAGGAGCAGCACACTATATGTGCAGGGTCTACGCTCCTGAACATAGAAGCCCAATGGCTTAGGTAGGTTTAGGGTAGGACCTGCCTGACCTGAGACCACCTTGGCGCTTAGTGGGCGGGCACAGATGTGTTTTGATCAAAATATATTGGCTAAGTGTCTCAGATATTATTATATCAGAGTGAGAACTTTGTCCATATATAATGCTTGCATCTACTTTACTAAGTGCATTATTATCTTATTTCTGTTATTTTCTTCAATAATATGGCCAGGGACATCCGCACATTTATATATCATACCGTGCAGGATGTTTTTATCTGTGATTTTTCTGTTCATAATTCCCTCTAGCTTAACTAAGGCCCAAGTTCCAGCTGAAGAAAAACAGCCCCTTGGCATGATGCTGGCACCACCATGCTTCACTGTGGGTATGATGTTCTTTTGGTGATGTGCAGTGTTGTTTTTGCGCCAAACATATCTTTTAAAATTATGGCCAAAAAGTTCAACCTTGGTTTCATAAGACCATAACACCTTTTTCCACATGCTTTTGGGAGACTTCAGATGTGTTTTTGGAAAATGTAGCCTGGCTTGGATGTTTTTCTTTGTAAGAAAAGGCTTTCGTCTTGCCACTCTACCCCATAGCCCAGACATATGAAGAATACGAGAGATTGTTGTCACATGTACCACACATCCAGTACTTGCCAGATATTCCTGCAGCTCCTTTAATGTTGCTGTAGGCCTCTTGGTAGCCTCCCAGACCAGTTTTCTTCTTGTCTTTTCATCAACTTTGGAGGGATGTCCAGTTCTTGGTAATGTCACTGTTGTGCCATATTTTCTCCACTTGATGATGACTGTCTTCACTGTGTTCCATGGTATATCTAATGCCTTGGAAATTCTTCTGTACCCTTCTCCTGACTGATACCTTTTAACAATGAGATCCCTCTGATGCTTTGGAAGCTCTCTGTGGACCATGGCTTTTGCTGTGGGATGCGACTAAGAAAATTTCAGGAAAGACCAACTAGAGCAGCTGAACTTTATTTGGGGTTAATCAGAGGCACTTTAAATGATGGCAGGTGTATGCTGACTCCTATTTACCATGATTTTGAATGTGATTGCTTAATTCTGAACACATCTACATCCCCAGTTCTAAGAGGGTGTGCACACTTATGCAACCACATTATTATATATATTTTTTGCTTTCTTTCCTCCACCTAAAATATTTCAGTTTGTTTTTTAATTGAATTGTACAGTTTATAGGTCACATTAAAGGTGGAAAAGTTCTGAAAATTCAAAACAAGGTCATGTTACCAGTGGGATTCCACAGGGATTTGTACTGGGACCAATTTTGTTTAATATCTTCATAAGTGATATTGCAAAAGGCCTCGATGGTAAGGTTTGTCTTTTTTGCTAATGACACAAAGATATGTAACAGGGTTGATGTTCCTGGAGGGAAACGCCAAATGGAAAAGGATTTAGGAAAACTAGAAGAATGGTCAGAACTCTGGCAACTGAAATTTAATGTGGATAAGTGCAAGATAATGCACCTGGGGCGTAAAAACCCAAGGGCAGAATATAGAATATTTGACACAGTCCTGACCTCAGTATCTGAGGAAAGGGATTTAGGAGTAATTATTTCAGAAGACTTAAAGGTGGGAAGACAATGTAATAAAGCAGCACGAAATGCCAGCAGAATGCTTGGATGTATAGGGAGACGTATAAGCAGTAGAAAGAGTGAAGTGCTTATGCCGCTGTACAGAACACTGGTGAGACCTCACTTGGAGTATTGTGCGCAGTACTGGAGGCCATATCTCCAGAAGGATATAGATACTCTAGAGAGAGTTCAGAGAAGAGCTACTAAACTAGTACATGGATTGCAGGATAAAACTTACCAGGAAAGGTTAAAAGACCTTAATATGTATAGCTTGGAAGAAAGAAGAGACCGAGGGGATATGATAGAAACTTTTAAATACATAAAGGGAATCAACTCGGTAAAGGAGGAGAGCATATTTAAAAGAAGAAAAACTACCACAAGAGGACACAGTTTTAAATTAGAGGGGCAAAGGTTTAAAAGTAATATAAGGAAGTATTACTTTACTGAGAGAGTAGTGGATGCATGGAATAGCCTTCCTGCAGAAGTGGTAGCTGCAAATACAGTGAAGGAGTTTAAGCATGCATGGGATAGGCATAAGGCTATCCTTCATATAAGATAGGGCCAGGGACTATTCATGGGATTCAGATATATTGGGCAGACTAGATGGGCCAAATGGTTCTTATCTGCCGACACATTCTATGTTTCTATGTTTCTATCTTTGTCTCATATTCTTTTTACATCACAGAAACCTGACTTTTTTACGGGGGTGTGTACACTTTTTATATCCACTGTACTTTAAGACAACCATACATATGCCAAATGATTTTCCCAATGTTCTAAGGGCTGGCATAACCTCCAAAGCTGGGACCGTGGACAGCATCTTGAAGTGTTCTGCATGCCTGAATAAACAAAAAAATGTTGTTAAAGGGAACCTGTCACCGGGATTTTGTGTATAGAGCTGAGGACATGGGTTGCTAGAATGCCGCTAGCACATCCACAATACCCAGTCCCCATAGCTTTCTGTGCTTTTAGTGTGTAAAAAAAAATATTTGATACATATTCAAATTAACATAAAAGAGTCATATCTTACTTGTGTGACCAGAGAAGAGTCATATTTTCAAGCTCTGACTCATCTCAGGTTAATTTGCATATGTATCAAATCGGTTTTTATACACAATAAAAGAACAGAGAGCTATGGGGACTGGGTATTGCGGATGTGCTAGCGGCCATCTAGCAACCCATGTCCTCAGCTCTATACCCAAAAACCCTTTAAAGGGTAACTGTCATTTTATTTTTTTGCTAGTTTATTAGAGCTAGGCATGTAAACCTAAGTTAGTCTGTCAATGATGTCAAAAGATCTGTAATTACCTTTTAATAACAGCTTTCATTAATTTCCCCTGTCCCTTTTCATGGCTTGTCTGTCTCTGGTTAAGAAGACAGGAAGACGGAGGGGCGGTCCTTCACACTGCATGCCTGCATTAGGCTTCAGGAGGCGTGTCTCTCAGTAATCCAATCTTATTGGCTGGCAGGGAGCTGCTGGCTACAGAAAGTGTGTATGGGAAGTGAGGGAAAGCAGGTTTGGCCTCAGAGAACTAGCAGAGGAGCCATCTTGAGAAGGTCCTCATATTGTAAATGTTTAAACAGCCAAAACTAAGAAAAAACTAAAGGAAAACAGTGGTATGTGAAGTAACTAAAGATTGCTTTATGCATAATGCTGTTGCAGCAGTAACATGCTAAAATTGATTTTTTGATGAAAACATGACAGCTACCCTTTAAACCTATCCAAACAGATGGGCATGTAATCAAACATTAAATAGGTCCTAAAGATATAATTGAAAAGGTATTAGAGGGTTTTTGTAGGCAAAAAATAAAAACTAACATACTAACTCATGCACATTTAAAAAATAAACAAGAATTAATACAGACAGATGTTTTTAAGTTTTGCCTACAGTTAACCCCAGCCCACAAGCCCACGTCAAGGGTCCTCTTTTTACTTGTGAGTCCTTACACTATCTACATATAACCCCCCCACTAAAATTAAAAAAAAACTCACTAGAAAACAACTAAAACTATAATGACCAGAGTCCAGATCACTTCATAGTCTGCCATGAACAACATCCATCTGCCACGGCAATGCACCCTCATGACTTGAAAAATATTCTTCATAGAGGTCCTGAACTGCAAGCCCTGCAGTTCCAGGTCATCCATGAAGAGTCTGGTGCAATCCTCCAGATGAAGAATATGTACCAGGTTCTAATAAATCAAGTTCTGAGGGAGCATCATGAATCCTAACAAAGTTATGCAGGATCACACATGCTTCAATAACCAGGGTGGCATTCTCCGGAGCTATCTGTAAGGATGACAGTCATACTCTCCACTTGCGTGTAAGTATTCCAAACACACACTCAACATACCGACGGGCTCTACTCAGAGGATAGTTGAAGATACGTCTGCTGTCATCCAGGTTGCGTCTGGGGAAGGGGCGCATGACATGTGGTGCCAAAGCAAACCCTTCATAAGCCATGTGGTGCCAAAGCAAACCCTTCATGTGGTCCCGTAGAACCTGGCAGTCTTCTGGGTTCTGGGAGGGCAAGTTGGTTGACTTGAAGTCTCTCACACATTCTAGAATAATTGCAGTGCTCCCATAGGCCCCAATATCCACAATTATAAACTTCTAAGTACTGTCAGCCAAGGCCAAAAGCACTAAAGAAAAATATTGTTTATAATTGAAGTACTGGAACCCTGAGTTAGGTGGCTTCTTAACACGTATGTATTTGCCATCCAGTGCCCCAATGGAGTTTGGAAACTGTGCATCGACATAAAAACCCTCAGCAATTTGCATCCAATCCTCCGCCTTGGGCTCTGGCATCACCGCTTCCCGGAGTCGCTGCCAAATCAAATCACAGGTTTGACTAACTATCTGAGAAATTGTTGAGACTTCCAGCAGGAACTCAAAATGCAGAGATGCAAATGAATTCCCAGTTGCCAAAAATTTGGGGAAAAAAAAAACAATTACTGCTTCACAGACATACTCTCACATCAAATACACAGAAAATCTAAATATGCACAATATCACATTGTAGCTACACTATCACACATATTACAAATAGCAAAAATAGTAAGATTTAATAGTTTGCACATTCACCAAAAATAAAATAATTTATAAAATACATACCTCAACATTACGATGTGTCGTTCCTCATGAGAAATGCTGGCACCTCATATTTGTGTCCTGGAATATAAGGCCAGGGCGCAGAGTCTCTAACAAAAAGTCAAAGCTGTTCATAGACATACGACAATACCCATGACATTTCTCAGGATGTTGTCACAGATCCATGTACAGCGTATGGAAGTGAGCCTTCCTGCACCGATTGGGTGAACCCAATGCCTCCTCCTTTTCGGTTCCACGTTCAGCATAGTTGGTTTTGTAACGGCCCAAAGTGGCATTATCACTTCTGCACCCTGCTACTGTCTCTAATGGGCTAATATAATTTCATCTTGTGTATTTATTTCGGGTCCACTATATGGTGCATTCCTATTTCTAATGTAACTGTTATGTTCAAATGTATTGTGCCAGGTGGCAGCAATCATGGCAGAGCTCCAGTTAGGTAGAATGTAGCCTTCCATTGCATTCTAACCCCCCCGTGGAGGAGTGGGCGAGTCCCACTTCCTGCAGGAAGGGTGGGGGCCAGAATTAGTGAGTTCCAGCTGTCAAGGGTGGGTGTGCTTGGCACGTCTCTGCTGGACGTGCCCAAACCAAGCCAAACCAAGCTAGCCAGAGCACCCTCAGCTTTGCTGGTCATGGAGGCCACAACTTAAAGCTTCAGGAGCCAGGAGGAAAGTTCCCTGACCTAATTAAGAGACAGACTACAAAGAGAGAAGTTGTAGCATACAGCCAAAGCAAAGTTATACAGTCAGCCTGTCATTACAGCAGAGCCAGAGAGCAACAGATATAGCAGAGGCGAGTTTGCCTGCCAGAGTTTTAATGCTAAAACCTGCTGTGACCAAGACAAAGCTTGAAGATTGTTTCTGATCAATGTTTATTCAAGTAAAGCTGCTGTTCAACTATATACAAGGTCTGGACTCAATCTTTCTTTCAAATTCCTCAATTATTCCTCCTATTTATCGCTTTAGAGCCAAAGCCTGGGATCCAGCTGTATCCAGATAGGAGCACAGTGACACATAGAGAGACATTTTAAGCTGCACTATACCACTTGGCCATTCCTACACCTGGGTACCCAATCCATCTTTAGGGCCCCAGGGGGAGGCCAGCTGCAGCTGCTGTTCCTGTTGCCATGAAAGCAGCCAGTACAAGAGAACCAGTTCCTCTGAATCGTCAGCCATGATACAACAGATAACAGTAGCCATAAACCAATGTCTGCCAAACACAGGATTCCAACTAAGGGCTCTTTCACATCTGCGTTATAGTCTTCCGGCATAGAGTTCCGTCGTCGGGGCTCTATGCCGGAAGAATACTGATCAGGATTTTCCTAATGCATTCTGAATGGACAGTCCGTCCTTCAGGATGCATCAGGATGTCTTCCGTTCCGGAACGGAACGTTTTTTGGCCGCAGCAAATAGCGCAGCATGCTGCGCTTTTTGCTCCGGCCAAAAATCCGGAACACTTGCCGCAAGGCCGGATCCGGAATGAATGCCCATTGAAAGGCATTGATCCGGATCCGGCCTTAAGCTAAACGTCGTTTCGGCGCATTGCCGGATGCGACATTTAGCTTTTTCTCAATGGTTACCATGGCTGCCGGGATGCTAAAGTCCTGGCAGCCATGGGAAAGTGCAGTGGGGAGCGGGGGAGCGGTATACTTACCATCCGTGCGGCTCCCGGGGCGCTCAAGAGTGACGTCAGGGCGCCCCAAGCGCATGGATCACGTGATCGCATGGACACGTCATCCATGCGCATGGGGCGCTCTAACGTCACTCTGGAGCGCCCCGGGAGCCACACGGATGGTAAGTATACCGCTCCCCACTACTACTATGGCAACCAGGACTTTAATAGCGTCCTGGGTGCCATAGTAACACTGAAAGCATTTTGAAGACGGATCCGTCTTCAAATGCTTTCAGTACACTTGCGTTTTTCCGGATCCGGCGTGTAATTCCGGCAAGTGGAGTACACGCCGGATCCGGACAACGCAAGTGTGAAAGAGGCCTAAGCTCTCAATGTTGCAACAAGCTGCATAAAATGGAGTAACCACAATCACATGACCAAGCTATATAGGGGGAGTGAAAAAGGGGATGTGTCCAAAAATGATTACGAAGTTCTTATTTCCGTTTGCGAATATGGAACGGAGACAATACGGAAACACTATGGATAAAAAAAAAACGGAACAACGGATCCGTGAAATACGGACCGCAAAATACATACGGTCGTGTGCATGAGGCCTAATTAGAAGATTTAAAATAAATTATTTTAACAATATGTCAAGTATTCCTGGATGCATTACAGGCCATATTGGTAAATGTCCATTCCTCACTATTGTCTCCTGAAAGCATCAACCAATGGATGTCACAAGGGCACAGAGTTTATGAATGAACAGAAATTAGTCAGTCATTTTTTTAATATACCTACAGACATATAAAAATGACCTGATTTTCCTGATACTTTTATAAAACTTACCTCAATAATCATTTCCTTATTCTTAAAAAAGGTGTTCACTGAATCATGGGAATAGTAATAGACTGCTTGCCTGCTTGCATTTTAATAAACTGTTTATCTTAATCCTGGGTGCCACTTATTCCCAGCTCAGATTATAGAAAAGCCAAGGCAAGAATGAAGTTGTAAGCATTATTCATGGACAGGGAGTATGTTTAGAATCTGTCAATCTATGTTTAATTTCTAAAATTCTCACACAGGAGTTTTTAGGGAACAATCAGAATTACACTGTCACGCCGGATGGGATCTCAGACATACAGATAAACCAGCAAACCAGGCTCTAGGCGAGAAGCAGGGGAAGCGTCACCTCCTAGCAAATCCCTGACTTCTCTCCCTGCTCTGCTCAGCCCACATTCAAACCTTGATGGTAGGAATGAAGTGTCCTCATGCCTGGGCTAAAACACCCTAGATTCCCTGAGATGGAGAAAAGGGGAATAGGAGCAGCCTGCTCGCACAGAACCTGGATGGGAGAGATGACACCAACACAACCAAGATAGCAAACAACAAAAACTGAAACAACACTTATCTTTTCTGAGCTGGAACAGACAACCTTCCCTCCTTGCTTCCAAGGCCAAAATGATTTCTATAACCCGCTCAGAGCACTGGGATAGAGTGCTATTTAAACTAATGACCCCACCCAGTGCACCTGATGGGAGGTGGATCCAGCACGGCTCCAAAACAGAACACTAAACACGTGCTGCTATTCTGGCTGACCTCCGTACATAGTCAGAGCAGGACATGACATACACGTGCTTCAAGTCTCAACTAAGAGCAGGGCCGGCATTACGGGGGGCAGCAAACTGGGCAATTGTTCAGTCCCGGGCAGATCGAACAGTCGGTACTCCAGAGTGGGGAATTTCCCAGCTTAGGAGTCCCTGCTCAGACTTCATATATGGAGTCAGTGTTATGAACATGAAAGGGGTATTCCCAAGCATTGTCATTATGCTTAGGGACACCCTGTGTATATAAATCTAATTTAGACTATTTTTGAAACCTTCTACATTAAGGGCACCTTAACCACCTCCGGACCGCCTAACGCAGATGTGCGGTCCGGAGGTGGCGGCCCTGCGCAGAGTCACGCATATATGCGTCATCTCGCGAAGGCCGGGATTTCCTGTGAACGCGCGCACACAGGCGCGCGCGCTCACAGGAACGGAAGGTAAGCGAGTGGATCTCCAGCCTGCCAGCGGCGATCGCTCGCTGGCAGGCTGGAGATCCGAATTTTTTAACCCCTAACAGGTATATTAGACGCTGTTTTCATAACAGCATCTAATATACCTCCTACCTGGTCCTCTGGAGGTCCCTTTTGTTAGGATCGACCACCAGAGGACTCAGGTAGGTCAGTACAGTTGCACCAAACACCACACTACACTACACCCCCCCCCCCGTCACTTATTAACCCCTTATAAACCCCTGATCACCCATGATCACCCCATATAAACTCCCTGATCACCCCCCTGTCATTGATCACCGCCCTGTCATTGATCACCCCCCTGTCAGGCTCCGTTCAGACGTCCGTATGATTTTTACGGATCCACGGATACATGGATCGGATCCGCAAAACGCATACGGACGTCTAAATGGAGCCTTACAGGGGGGTGATCAATGACAGGCGGGTGATCACCCATATACACTCCCTGATCACCCCCTGTCATTAATCACCCCCCTGTCATTGATCACCCCCCTGTAAGGCTCCATTCAGACGTCCGCATGATTTCTACGGATCCATGGATACATGGATCGGATCCGCAAAACACATGCGGACGTCTGAATGGAGCCTTACAGGGGGTGATCAATGACAGGCGGGTGATCACCCATATACACTCCCTGATCACCCCCCTGTCATTGATCACCCCCCTGTAAGGCTCCATTCAGACGTCCGCATGTGTTTTGTGGATCCGATCCATGTATCCATGGATCCGTAAAAAATCATGCGGATGTCTGAATGGAGCCTTACAGGGGGGGTGATCAGTGACAGGGGGGTGATCACCCTGATCACCCCCTGTCATTGATAACCCCCCTGTAAGGCTCCATTCAGACGTCCGCATGTGTTTTGTGGATCCGATCCATGTATCCATGGATCCGTAAAAAATCATGCGGATGTCTGAATGGAGCCTTACAGGGGGGGTGATCAGTGACAGGGGGGTGATCACCCTGATCACCCCCTGTCATTGATAACCCCCCTGTAAGGCTCCATTCAGACGTCCGCATGTGTTTTGTGGATCCGATCCATGTATCCATGGATCCGTAAAAAATCATGCGGATGTCTGAATGGAGCCTTACAGGGGGGGTGATCAGTGACAGGGGGGTGATCACCCTGATCACCCCCTGTCATTGATAACCCCCCTGTAAGGCTCCATTCAGACGTCCGCATGTGTTTTGTGGATCCGATCCATGTATCCATGGATCCGTAAAAAATCATGCGGATGTCTGAATGGAGCTTTACAGGGGGGGTGATCAGTGACAGGGGGGTGATCACCCTGATCACCCCCTGTCATTGATAACCCCCCTGTAAGGCTCCATTCAGACGTCCGCATGTGTTTTGTGGATCCGATCCATGTATCCATGGATCCGTAAAAAATCATGCGGATGTCTGAATGGAGCCTTACAGGGGGGGTGATCAGTGACAGGGGGGTGATCACCCTGATCACCCCCTGTCATTGATAACCCCCCTGTAAGGCTCCATTCAGACGTCCGCATGTGTTTTGCGGATCCGATCCATGGATCCGTAAAAATTATACGGACGTCTGAATGGAGCCTTACCAGGGGGGTGATCAATGACAGGGGGGTGATCCGGGAGTCTATATGGGTGATTACCCCCCTGTCATTGATCACCCCCCTGTCATTGATCACCCCCCTGTCATTGATCACCCCCCTGTCATTGATCACCCCCCTGTCATTGATCACCCCCCTGTCATTGATCACCCTCCCCTGTAAGGCTCCATTCAGACATTTTTTTTGGCACAAGTTAGCGGAAATTTTTTGTTTGTTTTTGTTTTTTCTTACTAAGTCTCATATTCTACTAACTTGTGTCAAAAAATAAAATCTCACATGAACTCACCATACCCCTCACGGAATCCAAATGCGTAAATATTTTTAGACATTTATATTCCAGACTTCTTCTCACGCTTTAGGGCCCCTAAAAAGCCAGGGCAGTATAAATACCCCACATGTGACCCCATTTCGGAAAGAAGACACCCCAAGGTATTCGCTGAGGGGCATATTGAGTCCATGAAAGATTGAAATTTTTGTCCTAAGTTAGCGGAAAGTGAGACTTTGTGAGAAAAAAAACCAAAAAAATAAATTTCCGCTAACTTATGCAAAAAATAAAAAATTTCTAGGAACTCGCCAGGCCCCTCATTGAATACCTTGGGGTGTCTTCTTTCCAAAGTGGGGTCACATGTGGGGTATTTATACTGCCCTGGCTTTTTAGGGGCCCGAAAGTGTGAGAAGAAGTCTGGGATCCAAATGTCTAAAAATGCCCTCCTAAAAGGAATTTGGGCCCCTTTGCGCATCTAGGCTGCAAAAAAGTGTCACACATCTGGTATCGCCGTACTCAGGAGAAGTTGGGGAATGTGTTTTGGGGTGTCATTTTACATATACCCATGCTGGGTGAGAAAAATATCTTGGTCAAATGCCAACTTTGTATAAAAAAATGGGAAAAGTTGTCTTTTGCCAAGATATTTCTCTCACCCAGCATGGGTATATGTAAAATGACACCCCAAAACACATTCCCCAACTTCTCCTGAGTACGGCGATACCAGATGTGTCACACTTTTTTGCTGCCAAGGTGGGCAAAGGGGCACATATTCCAAAGTGCACCTTTCAGATTTTGCAGGCCATTTTTTACACATTTTGATTGCAAGGTACTTCTCACACATTTGGGCCCCTAAATTGCCAGGGCAGTATAACTACGCCACAAGTGACCCCATTTTGGAAAGAAGACACCCCAAGGTATTCCGTGAGGGGCATGGCGAGTTCCTAGAATTTTTTATTTTTTGTCGCAAGTTAGTGGGATATGAGACTTTGTAAGGAAAAAAGAGAAAAAAAAAAATCATCATTTTCCGCTAACTTGTGACAAAAAATAAAAAATTCTAGGAACTCGCCATGCCCCTCACGGAATACCTTGGGGTGTCTTCTTTCCAAAATGGGGTCACTTGTGGCGTAGTTATACTGCCCTGGCAATTTAGGGGCCCAAATGTGTGAGAAGAACTTTGCAATCAAAATGTGTAAAAAATGACCGGTGAAATCCAAAAGGTGCACTTTGGAATATGTGCCCCTTTGCCCACCTTGGCAGCAAAAAAGTGGACACATCTGGTATCGCCGTACTCAGGAGAAGTTGGGAAATGTGTTTTGGGGTGTCATTTTACATATACCCATGCTGGGTGAGAAAAATATCTTGGCAAAAGACATCTTTTCCCATTTTTTTATACAAAGTTGGCATTTGACCAAGATATTTTTCTCACCCAGCATGGGTATATGTAAAATGACACCCCAAAACACATTCCCCAACTTCTCCTGAGTACGGCGATACCAGATGTGTGACACTTTTTTGCTGCCAAGGTGGGCAAAGGGGCACATATTCCAAAGTGCACCTTTTGGATTTCACCGGTCATTTTTTTACACATTTTGATTGCAAAGTTCTTCTCACACATTTGGGCCCCTAAATTGCCAGGGCAGTATAACTACGCCACAAGTGACCCCATTTTGGAAAGAAGACACCCCAAGGTATTCCGTGAGGGGCATAGCGAGTTCCTAGAATTTTTTATTTTTTGTCGCAAGTTAGTGGAATATGAGACTTTGTAAGAAAAAAATAAAAAAATAAAATCATCATCATTTTCCGCTAACTTGTGACAAAAAATAAAAAGTTCTATGAACTCACTATGCCCATCAGCGAATACCTTAGGGTGTCTACTTTCCGAAATGGGGTCATTTGTGGGGGTTTTCTACTGTTTGGGCATTGTAGAACCTCAGGAATCATGACAGGTGCTCAGAAAGTCAGAGCTGTTTCAAAAAGCGGAAATTCACATTTTTGTACCATAGTTTGTAAATGCTATAACTTTTACCCAAACCATTTTTTTTTTTTTGCCCAAACATTTTTTTTTTATCAAAGACATGTAGAACAATAAATTTGGCGAAAAATTTATATATGGATGTCGTTTTTTTTGCAAAATTTTACAGCTGAAAGTGAAAAATGTCATTTTTTTGCAAAAAAATCGTTACATTTTGATTAATAACAAAAAAAGTAAAAATGTCAGCAGCAATAAAATACCACCCAATGAAAGCTCTATTAGTGAGAAGAAAAGGAGGTAAAATTCATTTGGGTGGTAAGTTGCATGACCGAGCGATAAACGGTGAAAGGAGTGTAGTGCCGAAGTGTAAAAAGTGCTCTGGTCATGAAGGGGGTTTCACCTAGCGGGGCTGAAGTGGTTAACCACTGGGCTATAGAGCTCAATGTTGAAAAACCTCATAGAAGTTTATCTTGTATAATACAAGAGACACTTTTATGAGGTTTTTCAGCAAAAACATAGCGTTGAGCTCTACAGCCCAGTGGTTAAGGTTTTTGCCCTTAATGTAGAAGGTTGTGAGTTTGAATCCCCACAGAAACATTTTAAAAATAGAGGCTAAATGAAACTTAAATATACAAGGTGTCCCCTTACAGTAAAAAGTTTTATTTTATTGAAAAAAAAAATTGTGCAAAATGTTAAATATGTTCAAATAACACCCGTATTAACCCACACCAACCTTTTTAATTTGTGTAACCAGTATTTTTTGTTGGTTAAGGTGGCAACCCTAACAGCCCCCCTCCTCAGGACCTCTATAGGCCTGCTCATTGCAGCAAGCTAAGCCTCATCAGGATTTTTTTCTTTTCATCGCAATATTCTGTCCGTCATAACTTTTTTATAGCTATGTTTGCGGAGATCTGTGGGGGCTCATTTTTTGCGGGCCGAGCTGTCAGTTTTGACAATACCATTTGGGTTGTGTATGATTTCATCACTTTTTATTTCATTTTCTTGGGAGATAAAGTGATGAAAAAAACTCAAAACGGCCTTTTAAAAAAAAGAAAAATATTCGTTATGCCATTCACCATTTGGGCTAACTTTTTAAAAATATTTTAATAGTATGGGCACTTTCACATGTGGCGATGCCCATAATTCTATGTTTTTTGTTTCTTTTTATTTTGGGGAATGGGGGCAATTTAAATATTTTTTTTTTTATATTTTCAAAACTTTTTTTTTATATTTGTTTTTCTTTTTGTTAAGTCCTCCAAGTGGACCACAATCATTAGATGTAAATTGCTCCATTATTCTGTTTAGAAATCACTTTATCACAGTTAAGTGTTGCCATCTAGTGGCCTGAACTGGGATATACTAACAATGAGCCTGGAAGCCTAGTACAGGCTGGGACTCATTTTTAGAACAGGGTGCTTTCCTGATCTCCTCTGGGGGAAAGCGCGCCTGAAGAGGAATTCCGCACTTCCGGTTTTTAACACTCTCAGATGCCATGAGTAAGGCGAATTTATTGCTGTGAGGGGAGCTGGCATGTGGGATATACCTGTTGCCCCCCAAAAAACGGATTGAGGGATGTGATATACCTATGATATACTTTCTAACATAGAAAGTATATTATAGTGCATCTGTATTGTGCAGCAGTTGTGTACGGTTCTGCTGCAATACCGCAGGTATATAGAGGGACAAGCGTTATTGGAACAACTATTTGCAATTGGTGTGATATACCTGTTCCCCCAAAAAACTGATTGAGGGGTGCGATATACCTGCTTCCACAAAATACTGATTAAGGGGTTTGATATACCTGCTTCCACCAAATATTGATTGAGGCTTGCGATACACCGGTTTCCACAAAATACTGATTGAGGGGTTCGATATACCTGCTTCCACCAAATATTGATTCAGGGGTTTTATATACCTGTCTCCACAAAATACTGATTGATGGGTGCGATATACCTGCTTCTACAAAATACTGATTAAGAAGTTCTATATACCTGTTTCAACAAAATACTGATTGAGGGATGCAATATACCTGCTTCCACAAAATACTGATTGAGGGGTGTGATATACCTGCCTCCAACAAATATTGATTCAGGGGTTATATATACCCGTTTCCACAAAATACTGATTGAGGGGTGCAATATACCTGCTTTTACAAAATACTAATTAAGGGGTTCTATATACCTGCTTCCACAAAATACTGATTGAGGGGTGCAATATACCTGCTTCTACAAAATACTGATTAAAGGGTTCTATATACCTGCCTCCACAAAAATACTGATTGAGGGGTGCGATATACCTGCTTCCATAAAATCCTGATTAAGGGGTTTAATATACCTGCTTCCACAAAAGTACAGATTAAGGAGTGCAATATACCTGCTTCCACAAAATACTGATTAAGGGGTTTAATATACCTGCTTCCACAAAATACAGATTGAGGGGTGCGATATACCTGCATCCACAAAATACTGATTAAGGGGTTTGATATACCTGCTTCCACAAAATACTGATTGAGGGGTATGATATACCTCCTTCCACCAAATATTGATTAAGGGGTTCTATATGCCTGCTTTCAAAAAATACTGATTGAGGTGTGCGATGCCTGCTTCTACCAAATATTAATTGAGGCCTGCGATACACTGGCTTCCACAAAATACTGATTAAGGGGTTTGATATACCTGCTTCCACAAAATACTGATTAAGATGTTTGATATACCTGCTTCCCCAAAATACAAATTGAGGGATGCGATATACCTGCTTCTACAAAATACTAATTAAGGGGTTTGATATACCTGTTTCCACAAAATACTGATTGGGGTGTGGGATATACCTGCTCCTACAAAATACTGATTAAGGGGTTCTATATGCCTGCTTTCAAAAAATACAGATTGAGGTGTGCGATGCCTGCTTCTACAAAATATTCATTGAGGCCTGCGATACACTGGCTTCCACAAAATACTGATGGAGGGGTGTGATATACCTGCTCCAACAATATTGATTCAGGGGTTCTATATACATGTTTCCACAAAATACTTATTATGGGATTTGATATACCTGCTTCCACAAAATAGGGATTGATGGGTGCGATATACCTGTTTCCACCAAATCTTGATTAAGGTGTTCTTTATACCTGTTTCCACAGAATACTGATTGAGGGGTGCGATATACCTGCTTCTACAAAATGCTGATTAAGAGGTTCTATAAACCCGCTTCCACAAAATACTGATTGAGGGGTGCGATATACCTGCTTCCACAAAATACTGATTTAGGGATGCGATATACGTTCTTCCACCAAATATTGATTGAGGCCTGTGAAACACTGGCTTCCACAAAATATTGATTGAGGGGTGCGATATACCTGCTTCCACAAAATACTGATTTAGGGATGCGATATACCTTCTTCCACCAAATATTGATTGAGGCCTGTGAAACACTGGCTTCCACAAAATATTGATTGAGGGGTGCGATATACCTGCTTCTGCAAAATACTGATTAAGAGGTTCTATATAACTGCTTCCACAAAATACTGATTGAGGGGTGCGATATAGCTGCTTCCACCAAATATTGGTTCAGGGGTTCTATATACCTGTCTCCACAAAATACTGATTGAGGGGTGCTATATACCTGCCTCTACAAAATACTGATTAAGAAGTTCAATATACCTGCTTCGACGAAATACTGATTAAAGGGTTTAATATACCTGCTTCCACAAAAATACTGATTAAGTATGTGCTATATACCTGCTTCCACAAAATACTGATTAAGGGGTTATATATGCCTACTTCCACAAAATACTGATTGAGGGGTGCGATACACCGGCTTCCACAAAATACTGATTAAGGGGTGTGATATACCTGCTTCCAACAAATATTAATTCAGGGGTTCTATATACCTGTTTCCACAAAATACTGATTGAGGGGTGCGATATACCTGCTTCTACAAAATACTGATTAAAGGATTTGATATACCTGCTTCCACAAAATACAGATTGAGGGGTGCAATATACCTGCTTCTACAAAATACTGTTTAAAGGGTTCTTTATACCTGCCTCCACAAAATACTGATTGAGGGGTGCGATATACCTGCTTCCACAAAATACTGATTAAGGGGTTTAATATACCTGCTTCCACAAAATACAGATTAAGGGGTGCGATATACCTGCTTCCACAAAATACTAATTAAGGGGTTTGATATACCTGCTTCCACAAAATACTGATTGAGGGGTGCGATATACCTGCTTCCACAAAATACTGATTAAGATGTTTGATATACCTGCTTCCCCAAAATACAAATTGAGGGGTGCGATATACTTGCTTCCACAAAATACTGATCAAAGGGTTTGATATACCTGCTTCCACAAAATATTGATTGAGGGGTATGATATACATCCTTCCACCAAATATTGATTTAGGTGTTCTATATACCTGTTTCCACAAAATACTGATTGGGGTGTGGGATATACCTGCTCCTACACAATACTGATTAAGAGGTTCTATATATCTGCTTTTACAAAATACTGATTGAGGTGTGCTATGCCTGCTTCTACCAAATATTAATTGAGGCCTTCCACAAAATACTGATGGAGGGGTGTGATATACCTGCTTCCAACAATATTGATTCAGGGGTTCTATATACCTGTTTCCACAAAATACTGATTAAGGGATTTGATATACCTGCTTCCACAAAATAGGGATTGATGGGTGTGATATACCTGCTTCTGCAAAATACTGATTAAGAAGTTCTATATACCTGTTTCCACAAAATACTGATTGAGGGGTGCGATATACCTGCCTCTACAAAATACTGATTAAGAAGTTCTATATACCTGCTTTGACAAAATACTGACCAAAGGGTTTAATATACCTGCTTCCACAAAATACTGATTGAGAGGTGCTATATACCTGCTTCCACAAAATACTGATTAAGGGGTTATATATACCTGCTTCCACAAAATACTGATTGAGGGGTGTGATACACCGGCTTCCACAAAATACTGATTAAGAGGTTCTATATACCTGCTTCAAAAAATACTGATTGAGGGGTGCGATATACCTGCTTCCACAAAATACTGATTAAGAGGTGTGATATACCTGCTTCCAACAAATATTGATTCAGGGGTTCTATATACCTGTTTCCACAAAAAACTGTTTGAGGGGTGTGATACACCGGCTTCCACAAAATACTGATTAAGAGGTTCTATATACCTGCTTCAAAAAATACTGATTGAGGGGTGCGATATACCTGCTTCCACAAAATACTGATTAAGAGGTGTGATATACCTGCTTCCAACAAATATTGATTCAGGGGTTCTATATACCTGTTTCCACAAAAAACTGTTTGAGGGGTGCGATATACCTGCTTCTACAAAATTCTGATTAAAGGGTTCAATATACCTGGTTCCACAAAATACTGATTGAGGGGTTCTATATACCTGTTTCCACAAAATACTGGTTGAGGGGTGCGATATACCTGCTTCTACAAAATACTAATTAAGGGTTTCTATATACCTGCTTCCACAAAATACTGATTATGGGGTGCAATATACATGCTTCTACAAAATACTGATTAAAGGGTTCAATATACCTGCTTCCACAAAATACTCATTGGGGGGGTTTGATATACCTGCTTCCACAAAATACTGATTGAGGGGTGTGATATACCTGCTTCTACAAAATACTGATTAAGGGATTTGATATACCTGCTTCCACAAAATACAGATTGATGGGTGTGATATACCTGCTTCCACCAAATATTGATTAAGGTGCTCTATATACCTGTTTCCACAGAATACTGATTGAGGGGTGCGATATAACTGCTTCCATATTATACTGATTAAGGGGTTTGATATACCTGCTTCCACAAAATACAGACTGAGGGGTGCAATATACCTACTTCCACCAAATATTGATTAAAGTGTTAAATATACCTGCTTCCACAAAATACTGATTGAGGTGTGTGATATACCTGCTTCCACAAAATACTGATTGAGGGGTGTGATATAGCTGCTTCCACAAAATATTGATTGAGGCCTGCGATACACCGGCTTCCACAAAATACTGATTGAGGGGTGCGCTATACCTGCTTCCACCAAATATTGATTATGGGGTTTTATATACCTGTCTACACAAAATACTGATTGAGGGGTGCGATATATACCTGCTTCTACAAAATAGTGATTAAGAAGCTCTATATACCCGTTTCCACAAAATACTGATTAATGGGTTTAATATAACTGCTTCCACAAAATACTGATTGAGGAAGCAATATACCTGCTTCTACAAAATACTGATTAAGGGGTTTTATATACCTGCTTCTGCAAAATACTTATTGAGGGGTGCGATATACCTGCTTCCACAAAATACTGATTGAGAGGTGCAATATATTTGCTTTCACAAAATACTGATTAAGATTTTTGATCTACCTGCTTTCACAAAATAAAGATTGAGGGGTGTGATATACAGTACAGACCAAAAGTTTGGACACACCTTCTCATTCAAAGAGTTTTATTTATTTTCATGACTGAAAATTGTAGATTCACACTGAAGGCATCAAAACTATGAATTAACACACGTGGAATTATATACTTCTTCAAAGTAGCCACCTTTTGCTTTGATTACTGCTTTGCACACTCTTGGCATTCTCTTGATGACCATAGTCACCTGAAATGGTCTTCCAACAGTCTTGAAGGAGTTCCCAGAGATGCTTAGCACTTGTTGGCCCTTTTGCCTTCACTCTGCGGTCCAGCTCACCCCAAACCATCTCGATTGGGTTCAGGCCCAGTGACTGTGGAGGCCAGATCATCTGGCGCAGCACCCCATCACTCTCCTTCATGGTCAAATAGCCCTTACACAGCCTGGAGGTGTGTTTGGGGTCATTGTCCTGTTGAAAAATAAATGATGGTCCAACTAAACGCAAACCGGATGGAATAGCATGCCGCTGCAAGATGCTGTGGTAGCCATGCTGGTTCAGTATACCTTCAATTTTGAATAAATCCCCAACAGTGTCACCAGCAAAGCACCCCCACACCATCACACCTCCTCGTCCATGCTTCACGGTGGGAACCAGGCATGTAGAATCCATCCGTTCACCTTTTCTGCGTCGCACAAAGACACGGTGGTTGGAACCAAAGATCTCAAATTTGGACTCATCAGACTAAAGCACAGATTTACATTAGATTCCACTGGTCTAATGTCCATTCCTTGTGTTCTTTAGCCCAAACTAGTCTCTTCTGCTTGTTGCCTGTCCTTAGCAGTGGTTTTCTAGCAGATATTCTACCATGAAGGCCTGATTCACACAGTCTCCTCTTAACAGTTGTTCTAGCGATGTGTCTGCTGCTAGAACTCTGTGTGGCATTGACCTGGTCTCTAATCTGAGCTGCTGTTAACCTGCGATTTCTGAGGCTGGTGACTCGGATGAACTTATCCCTTGCAGCAGAGGTGACTCTTGGTCTTCCTTTCCTGGGGTGGTCTGCATGTGAGCCAGTTTCTTTGTAGCGCTTGATGGTTTTTGTGACTGCACTTTGGGACACTTTCAAAGTTTTCCCAATTTTTCTGACTGACTGACCTTCATTTCTTAAAGTAATGATGGCCACTCGTTTTTCTTTACTTAGCTGCTTTTTTCTTGCCATAATACAAATTCTACAAAAAAACTGTCTATTCAGTAGGACTATCAGCTGTGTATCCACCTGACTTCTCCACAACGCAACTGATGGTCCCAACCCCATTTATAAGACAAGAAATCACACTTATTAAACCCGACAGGGCAAACCTGTGAAGTGTAAACCATTTCAGGTGACTACCTCTTGAAGCTCATCAAGAGAATGCCAAGAGTGGGCATAGCAGTAATCAAAGCAAAAGGTGGCTACTTTGAAGAACCTAGAATATGACATATTTTCAGTTGTTTCACACTTTTTTGTTATGTATATAATTCCACATGTGTTAATTCATAGTTTTGATGCCTTCAGTGTGAATCTACAATTTTCATAGTCATGAAAATAAAGAAAACTCTTTGAATGAGAAGGTGTGTCCAAACTTTTGGTCTGTACTGTACATGCTTTCACAAAATACTTATTATGGGGTGCAATATACTTGCTTCCATAAAATACTGATAGAGGGGTTCGATATACCTGCTTCCACAAAATATTGATTGAGGCCTGCGATACACCGACTTTAACAAAATACTGATTAAGGGGTGCAATATACCTACTTCCACAAAATATTGATTCAGGTGTTCTATATACCTTTTTCCACAAAATACTGATTGAGGGGTGTGATATACCTGCTTCCACCAAATATTAATTCAGTGGTTCTATATACCTGTCTCCACAAATTACTGATTAAGGGGTTTGATATACCTGCTTCCACAAAATACAGATTGAGCGGTGTGCTATACCTGCATCCACCAAATATTGATTCAGGTGTTCTATATACCAGTTTCCACATACTGATTTAGGAAGCAATATACTTGCTTCTATAAAATAATAATTAAGGGGTTATATATACCTGCTTCCACAAAATATTTATTGAGGTGTGCGATATACCTGCTTCTACAAAATACTGATTAAGGGGTTCTATATACCTGCTTCCACAACATACTGATTGAGGTGTGCGATATACCTGCTTTTACCAAATATTGATTGAGGATAAAGATACACCGGCTTCCACAAAATACTGATTGAGGGTTGCGAGTTACTTGCTTCCACCAAATATTGATACAGTGGTTTTATATACCTTGTCTCCACAAAATACTGATGGAGGAGTGCGATATATCTGCTTCTATAAAATACTTATTAAGGGGTTTGATATACTTGCTTCCACAAAATACAGATTGAGGCCTGCAATATACCTGATTCCATTAATACTGCTCTTCTCTAGGAACTTTGGCACAGGAAGAGGCAGGCCGTTCTGCAGGGGTGGAAGGGTCGGGCAGGTGCACCAGGCTGGAGGCTAAGTGGAAAGTTGGAGAAGGTGCGTGCGATTATGTCAAAGGATGCACCAGAGTTGGTTGAGTGTCTCACACAGCCTTCCGCTTCTGCACCCTCCTCATCCTTTGTATATGCACCCTCCTCATTCTATGCTGTGTGCACCCCTAAATAAACCACCACCACCACCATAGCCCCTCCACTGGAGTCAAAGGAATTATCTTCCCATCTATTCCCAGACCTTACCGATAAGCAGTCATTCTTGGCATCGGATGAGGAAGAGGAGGTAGGAACTGCCACCACCCAGTGGTCTGACGACAGTACCCAGATCAGCCCAAGTAGGGTGGTCCCCGCAGTTGCTGCCTACTCCGAGATCTCTAATGCCAGTAGAGGTGAAGGTGACGATGATGACGTATCGAAGGATGCCACTTGGGTGTTCACAAGAGAGGAAGAGGGGGGAGTTCAGAGGGAGAGACGGACCAGCAGATAGGGAGGAGGAAAAGCAGTCAGAACTCGCAGTGCACAGGAGGCAAAAAGCAGACTGCAAATGTATATGGAGTGAGCCATCTACCATGCGCGGTCACATCTTGCGCTCCCAGGTTGCCAGCATATGGCTGTGTAGTGTGGCCTTTTTTCAACGTGTTAGCTGCTGACAATAGTGTTGCCATCTGCAGCCTGTGCTGTCAACGCATAAGTCGCGGTAAGCCCAACACTCACCTAGGCATCCCAGAGCCATATGACCACGTTCAGCCGCAATTGAGTATATCTCTGGCACACAGTGTCGGTGCCAAGATACATCTGACCACAGACACATGGTCTAGCAAACACGGGCAGGGAAGTTACATAACTTTTACTGCCCACTGAGTAAACCTTCTGACAGCTGTCATGCATGTAACCCGTGGCAACTGTGTGGATTTGGTGTTACCGCCACGGATTGCACGCAGGCCTGCCTCTTCTTCTCCTCCTCCTACTCCATCCTCCGTCTCCTCCTCGGCTGACTACTCCTTTTCTACTGCTACTGCCTCTTCCGCTGCACCCCCAATCTCCCCAGAATCTATTCGACATGCCAGTTGAGACGTTGCCATGCTGTGCTGCGTCTCATGTGCCTGGAAGCCAAGAGCCACACCGGTCCTGCACTGCTTTCAGCTCTGCGGTCACAGGCCGATCAGTGGCTAACCCCGCTCAATTTGACAGTTGGTAAAGTGGTGTGCGACAACATTGCCAATCTGCTGAGCGCGCTGAAACATGGCGAAATGACACACGTGCCGTGCATGGCACCTGTCCTGAACTTAGTCGTGCAGCGATTCGTTGCCAAATACCCTGGGGTCCAGGATGTCTTGCGGCAGGCCAGGAAAATCTCTTGCCATTTTAGAAGATCTTACACGGCCATGGCGTCTGATTTGTGACAGCCCGACATGCTGGAACTCCACCTTGTATATACTTGATAGGCTGCTCCAGCAGCAACATGCTGTTAACGACTACCTGTACGAACTCTGTAGTAGGACGGGTTCTGGGGAGCTTGGGGAGTTTCTTTTCACCACGCCAGTAGCTGCTCATGCGTGAGGAGGAGAAGCAAGAAGAGCAGGCTTTGAGGGGGATTTTAAACTTCTCGGGGATCCCTTGTGTTTTTCGTGGCTGGGGGTTCGGCGCCGAGGACGACATTCTTCTGGGCGATGAGCAGGAACCAGGGCACTCCACTGCTTTCAATTTAGTGCAAATGGGGGCCTTCATGCTCCAGTGTTTCAAGATGGACCCCCGTATAAAAAGCATAAAGGGCAAGGACCAGTACTAGGTGGCAATGCACTTAGACCCCGATACAAACACAAAGTGGCGGCATGTTACCAGCATCACAGAGGGCTGTCAGAATGCTACATTTCCAGGCCTTTCTGCGAAAGATGCTGCATTCTGCAGTTGTGGGCGCTGGCAGAAGAATTTCCACCCACAGTGAAACAGGTGCGGGTAGCAATCCTACCGCACCTGCAAGAAGGAGGGCAGTTTGAAGATTTGTTGGTTAATTCGGATGCAAGATCATTCTTGCAACCAACCCATCGAGAGCCGCCCTCCGGTTCCAGCCTCAGGGAATGCCTACACCGACAGGTTAACGGCCCATGTGGACACTCTGAGAAGCGAGAAACCCCTGGACTACTGGTTGTTCAGGCTTGACCTGTGGCCAGAGCTGGCACAATTTGCCATGGAACTCTTGGCTTGCCCCTTATTGAGTGTCCTGTCCGAAAGGACGTTCAGCACAGCAGTGCGATAAGCGCACTCGCCTAGCTCACGACAGTGTGGACTACCTCATATTTAAAGAAATTAATGAGGCATGGATCTCGGAGGAATTCAACACCTGTGACGACCACGTGCAACTGAATTTCCTCATGCTAGCCCACACATATCCGCAGGGCCGGCTCCAGGTTCATGTGAGCCCTTGGGCGATATATCCCAGTGGGCCCCCATGAGGCATTTTTTTACATTGACATGTCCCCCTGTGGCTCCCACACTGTATAATGACCCCCAGTGGCCCCTATACAGTATAATGACTACTAGTGGCCGTTCACACAGTATAATGACTACTAGTGGCCCTTCACACAGTATAATGAACCCCCAATTCCCCCCCCCCCACTGTATAATGACCACCTGTGGCCCTGCATTCAGAATAATAACCCCCAGTCGCCCCCATTCAGAATAATGACCCCCAGTAGCCCCCACACTGGGGGAATACTGTATGGAAGGGGCTCTGGGGGTCATTTTACTGAATGGAGGGTCTTTGGTGATCATTATACTAAATGGGGGACACTGGGGGTCATTATACTATGTAAAGGGCCCTCACAGTATAATGACCCAACAGTGACCCTCCATTCAGAATAATGACCCCCAGTCGCCCCCACACTGGGGGTTATACTGTATGGAGGGGGCACGAGGGGTTATTATATTTAATGGGGGCTCTGGTGGTCATTATGCTAAATGGAGGGTCAGTGGGGATCATTATACTAAATGGGGGGCACTGGGAGTCATTATACTGTGTAAGGGGCCCTCACAGTGTGATGAATGACCCCCCAGTGGCCCCCTCACATATCTATCATTGCTGGAGAGCAGGGGAGCTGGTGGTCCTGTCATTCACTAACTGCAGCTCCCTGCGCTCCTTCTCTCCAGCGGCCCGCTGCAGCAGTGAGCCAGGCCTGGAGGAGAGAAGGAGATGTGCAGTGATGTAGCTAGAAATGACTGGGCCCCACAGCAAATTTTAGTACGCCCCCCTCCCCCCCAATGTGTGTTCACATCACGTTTTTCCTATCGGTTTGATGTATACAAATGTGCAGCACTCCACGTTTTTGTATCCTGCAGAGTCAAGTAAAAAATCCATACGTTAACGTATATGTTTTTTTACAATGGAACTGTATGGTGAACGGACGCCACTGTACGGCATCAGTCTGAGGCATCTGTTAACACATACATTTTTGGTATATATTAAATGGATGGCACAAATGGGATGTGAACCCAGCCCTAGTGTCAGAATAAGCACCAGTACACAGCGGAGCAGCGTGGCAGAGAGGGGAGGCTGCCATGTGCTGACAGAGCGCTACCTGGTCCTGGTGGTCACGGATGAGGACTGTGTTTCCCAAGGATCATTTTCTACAGGGAAATACAGGGCACAGTATAATACACTAGAATCTATATAATATAAAGATATTAGCCCTACCCCCAAATAATAATACAATTAAGGGGTCATTTATTATATAGAAATACGTCTATATTAGGCGTATTTCTGACACAGATTGTGGCGCAAAGGTCCTTAGCACCGCAATCTGTATCTTTTCCCGCTCATGCCAGGTCTAAAAAAAGTGGTGTGGGCATGGAAGGGGATACAGTTATGGCCATGCAGTTATTGGATACCACCGCCATATAGTGATAACACCGCCATACAATGATAAAACCACCATACAGTGACCGGATAAAAGGGTATAAGGGGGCACACTACAGGGAATGACTATGGGCACTGCACAGGGTGTGGTAAGAGGGCACAATGCAGGGTATAAAGGGGCACAGTACGGGGTGGGGGGCACAGTCACATGACCCTGTGACGTTAAAAGGTCCTTATGATGAATACGGTTCATACACCACCATAATGAGAGGCAGAGGAGTGAGACAGGGGCCCTGGATGGACAGGAGGGGTGGACACAGCAAGTAGGTTGAAGGGGCTCTGAGGGGGATTCATACAAGAAGTAGGGGCAGGAGGTTTGTGCAGGGCAGCAATAGGAGATAGGTGGGGTGAAACAGGAGCTCTGGATACATGAGGGAGGAAAGGAGACAGCAGGGGCCCCATGAGGATGAGATAGGACAGGATATGTGGGGGGGGGGGGGCAGGTGTCATGGAGACAAACTGCTTAATGAAACAGTAACACAACTAAATAGAATGAAGCAGCAGCAGATCGAAGAGTCCCCCCCCTTCTGTCCCACAGACAAGATACAGTCACAGTGCAGACTTACTCACAGACTGTCTTCACACTTCTCTGCTCCAGCTCTCTGGTCACTCTCATCAGGCAGCATTTCCCTTTCTTCTTCTTGCGTGTCCTGTGTAGAGGGGGCATGTCCTGAGTCTCTGCAGCTCAGAGGGCCCACCAAAGGGGTACTGCGTAAGTGAAATGACAGCAGTGAGAGCTCCCATCTGTATTGATGGAAGTGCTCATAGCAGCTCAGTGGGCCCCCCCCCCAGGAGCATTGGGCCCCGGCACTTGGTTATTACGCCGGCCCTGCATATCCGCCACCACTCAGAACAAAGAATGGTCCTTGTCTTATGTATATGCAGCGGCATAAAAGGTCTTTTCTAATAGGTGAATGCCTAATTTTTGTGGCATCTACTCCAGTGACTTACAGTAAAATTGTTATCCACTGACCTTCAAATTTACCTCCAGCTACATAACCACTTGTTCTTTTCTGTCCGTTGAATGCCTAATGTTTGGGGCCTGTACTCCACTGGCCTGCAGTAAAATTGTTATCCACTGACCGTCTATGTACTATGCAGTCTGTGGACCAAAAAATCCCTTTAGGGGTCTCTAACTAATAGTAAAATAACCCTTTATTTAATCAATATTAAAATATAAATACAATAAGGAAACACTAAATGTTAAAATTATCAGAGTGCAGTGAGATATCATATATATTCAACTCTTAACTGCTGATAGTTGCTAATGGAAACTCAGGGATCTTGTCTCATTCAGCATTTGTTTTTATATGTACCTGTCGTGGTGCATTAACTATGAACGTGCCGGGAGCAAGGGAACTGTTGTGTGTATATAATATACCACTTTTTGACGATAGGGGGTGGTGTCGCTACCTCTATAATCAAACCAATAAGTGTTGGCAGAGTATAGATTTATAGCTTTTGTTTGCAGTGAAATTTAACCCCCACTGACCGTCTAATACAGGGATGGCCAACCTGTGGCTCTCCAGCTGTTGCAAAACCACAACTCCCAGCATGCCCAGACAGCCTACAGCTATCAGCCTACAGCAGGGCATGGTGGGAATTGTAGTTTTACAACAGCTGGAGAGCCACTGTCACACCGGTGACAGGTTTTAGAAGGTCTGAAAGATTATCTGCACGTTAGTGATCTTTTGGTTTTGGTTTCACTTTGTGTGTTGCTTGTATGTCCACACCTCCTGGTCAGGTGTGGATCATGTGACCTTTACCTCCCACTATTTAGTCTGACGTTACTCATCACTCCTTGTTCTGGATAGCATAATTTGGTTTTTAGAAGAGCTGGAGTGTGGTTCTAGTTGAAGTCCTGTTCATCCATCATCCATCAGCCACAGAAGTTAAGTGTTCCGCTTGTTGTATTTTGTATTCCCCCCACCTTTGTTTTTTACTAGGCCTCAGTGAGACGCTGGTTCCTTCACCATGGAAGGAGCGGGTTGTCTCTGCCCTGTCATTACCATTAGGGCATCCAAGGGCCACCAGGGTTTTCTAGGTTCCAGTGTATGGGCATCTCTACCATTGAGAGGTGCCCATACGGATAGGAGTTAGGGCCAGGAGCAGGGTTTTATAGGTGGTGACCCTTTTCCTTCCCTAGTGGTGAGGCCTTGTGTCTTTTCCCTTTCTTCTTCTTGTCTTTTGGTGTTCTCCCCTACTACATCCATGACATTATCCAGAGCCAATACTATATTTTTGTTCTGATCTGTGCAGCTATGGATGCTATGACTGCACTGATCGAACAGCTGCAGAATCTGACTTTGGAGGTAGCAGACCTCCGTGCAATGGTTTTGCAGATTCAGAGTCCACAGGCTGCTGGTTCCGGTGGTGGGTTCCAGGGTTTACGGCAGGGAGAACGTTCTGCAGAGGCCTACTGCTCTGAATTTAGGAGATGGGCTACGGATACAGAATGGAACGATTCTGCTCTCCGTAGCCAATTCTGCCTGGGTCTCTCTGAGAGATTGCAGGACCCATTGGCTTTTCATGAAAATCCTGAGTCATTGGAAGCAGCTATGTCCCTTGCTGTACGTCTTGATAGACGCCTGAGGGAGAGATCTAGGGGTCCTAACCTTCAGGACATACTGTCCAATAAGGGTACTGCTTCCTTTGACACTTATGGTGGAGAGACACGGGTGGTTGTGCCTTTTGATGAGCCTATGCAGTTAGGTTGTGCTACTCCTGGAACTACTGGCAAAAGCTTGGGTCATGTGAAAGGAGTCTGGTACCCTGAGACCATGTCTGGACTTCCGTAAGCTCAATCATATTACCGTCCGTGATCCTTACCCCTTCCTTTGATTCCGGATTTGTTTCGTCAGATTGTCGGTGCCAAGGTGTTCTCTAAATTGGTGGGTGGTGAGCTATCCACAATAATCTATTCAAATTTTTGTTCTCTAAATTGGATCTGAGGGGGGCATATAATCTGGTAAGGATCAAGGAGGGGGATAAGTGGAAGACCGCATTTAATACCCCTGAGGGTCATTTTGAGAACCCGGTCATGCCCTTTGGGTTAACCAATGCTCCTGCGGTTTTTCAACACTTTGTCAATGACATCTTTCATCATCCGGTGGGGAGGTTTTTCGTTCTATACCTTGATGACATACTCATTTATTTGCCTAATATGGAGACTCATCAGGATCATGTGAGACAGGTGTTACAGATCCTAAGAGAGAATAAGTTGTATGCTAAGATGGAAAAGTGTGTATTTGCTGTACAGGAAGTGCAATTTCTGGGTTACCTGCTCTCATCCTCAGGTTTTCGTATGGATCCCGAGAAGGTCCGTGCTGTGTTGGACTGGGATTGACCCAAAAATCTAAAAGTGCTTATGCGGTTTTTGGGGTTTACCAACTACTACCGTAAATTTATTTTGAACTATTCATCGGTGGTTAAACCTTTAACAGACATGACTAGGAAGGGTGCTGATATTTCTATCTGGTCTAATGCGGCATTACAGGCCTTTTCTGCTTTGAAATAATGTTTTGCTTCAGCCCCTATTCTGGTGCAACTGGACGTGTCTCAGCCATTTATTGTTGAGGTTGACAAGTCTGAGGTAGGGGTAGGAGCAATATTGTCGCAGGGTCCTTCACCCAGTAAATGGCGCCCCTTGTGCATTTTTCTCTAAAAAAACTCTCGAGTGCTGAAAAGAATTATGTGGGGAATAGGGAATTGCTGGCCATTAAGTTGGCGTTCGAGGAATGGCGGCATTGATTGGAAGGAGCAATTTATCCTATTATGGTAATTACGGATCACAAGAATCTGGCCTACTTTGAGTCGGCTAAGCAACTGAACCCAAGGCAGGCCAGAGGGTCATTGTTTTTCACCAGATTTAACTTCATCGCCACTTACTGCCCTGGGGTTAAGAACGTCTAGGCGGATGCTTTGTCACGTAGCTTTCCTGGGGGGGGGGGTGAGTCTAATGACCCTAGTCCCATTTTGGTGGTCTTCATTTTTGTTGTTAGCTGAGTTTGCTATAAAAAAACCGTAGACAAGAATCCACTGATAAGTCGCCGTTTTTTGGGACATATGAGTTCCATCCACAGTTTGGTACATTTTCTGGTGCTCATAATTCTGGCATTCCTGAGGAGGAACGATTTTCCTCTTCTTTTTCTTCTATTTGGTGGAAAATCCCAAATAATCTGGAAAAGATGGGCAACAGGTATAAGCATGCGGCTGACAGGAAACGTATGAGTGGTCCGGACCTGAGAGTGGGTGATTCTGTGTGGCTGTCTACAAGAAACATTAAACTTAAGGTACCTTCTTGGAAGTTGGGACCAAGATTTATTGGTCCATATAAGATCGCTGCCATTGTTAACCCTGTAGCCTTCCGTCTTGAACTTCCTCAGGCATTGAAAATCCATAACGTTCTTCATAAATCGTTGTTAAAGAAATATGTTGAACCTCATTGTTTTTCACCAGATTTAACTTCATCGCCACTTACCGCCCTGGGGTTAAGAACGTCTAGGCGGATGCTTTGTCACGTAGCTTTCCTGGGGGGGGGGTGAGTCTAATGACCCTACTCCCATTTTATCTGAAGGGGTGGTTATATCCCCTCTTTATCCTGATCTCGAGGCCAGGGTGTTGGAGGCACAGGAGGATGCTCCGGACTCTTGTCTTCGGGGGAAGTTGTTTGTTCCCCCGAATTGCGTCACAAGGTGTTCGAGGAACATCACTGTACGGTGCTTGCTGGGCACCCTGGGAGTAGATCAACTGACGATCTCATCTCTCACAGATTCTGGTGGCCTGGGTTGCGTAAGTGTATTGAGGACTATGTGTCAGCCTGTGGTACCTGTGCACGTGCTACACGTAACACATACTCGGCCTTCCAGATCTCTGCTTTCATTGCCCATCCCGGTGGTTGTTGATCGTTTTAGTAAAATGGCACACTTTATTGCATTACCTAGTCTACCCAATGCTAAAACTCTTGCGCAGGTGTTTGTCGACAAACATCGTGAAACTACATGGCATTCCCTCTGATGTGGTGTCCGATAGAGGGACTCGGTTTGTTTCCAGATTCTGGAGAGCGTTCTGTACTTGTCTGGGTGTACAATTGTCCTTCTCTTCGGCTTTTCATCCTCATTCGAACGGACAGATGGAGCGCACTAATCAGAATCTGGAGACTTACTTGAGATGTTTTGTTTCAGAGAATCAGGAAGAGTGGTCTTCATTTTTGTTGTTAGCTGAGTTTGCTATAAATAACCTTAGACAAGAATCCACTGATAAGTCGCAGTTTTTTGGGACATATGGGTTCCATCCACAGTTTGGTACATTTTCTGGTGCTCATAATTCTGGCATTCCTGAGGAGGAACGATTTTCCTCTTCTTTTTCTTCTATTTGGTAGAAAATCCCAAATAATCTGGAAAAGATGGGCAACAGGTATAAGCATGCGGCTGACAGGAAACGTATGAGTGGTCCGGACCTGAGAGTGGGTGATTCTGTGTGGCTGTCTACAAGAAACATTAAACTTAAGGTACCTTCTTGGAAGTTGGGACCAAGATTTATTGGTCCATATAAGATCGCTGCCATTGTTAACCCTGTAGCCTTCCGTCTTGAACTTCCTCAGGCATTGAAAATCCATAACGTTCTTCATAAATCGTTGTTAAAGAAATATGTTGAACCTCATTGTTTTTCACCAGATTTAACTTCATCGCCACTTACCGCCCTGGGGTTAAGAACGTCTAGGCGGATGCTTTGTCACGTAGCTTTCCTGGGGGGGGGTGAGTCTAATGACCCTACTCCCATTTTATCTGAAGGGGTGGTTATATCCCCTCTTTATCCTGATCTCGAGGCCAGGGTGTTGGAGGCACAGGAGGATGCTCCGGACTCTTGTCTTCGGGGGAAGTTGTTTGTTCCCCCCGAATTGCGTCACAAGGTGTTCGAGGAACATCACTGTACGGTGCTTGCTGGGCACCCTGGGAGTAGATCAACTGACGATCTAATCTCTCACAGATTCTGGTGGCCTGGGTTGCGTAAGTGTATTGAGGACTATGTGTCAGCCTGTGGTACCTGTGCACGTGCTACACGTAACACATACTCGGCCTTCCAGATCTCTGCTTTCATTGCCCATCCCGGTGGTTGTTGATCGTTTTAGTAAAATGGCACACTTTATTGCATTACCTAGTCTACCCAATGCTAAAACTCTTGCGCAGGTGTTTGTCGACAAACATCGTGAAACTACATGGCATTCCCTCTGATGTGGTGTCCGATAGAGGGACTCGGTTTGTTTCCAGATTCTGGAGAGCGTTCTGTACTTGTCTGGGTGTACAATTGTCCTTCTCTTCGGCTTTTCATCCTCATTCGAACGGACAGATGGAGCGCACTAATCAGAATCTGGAGACTTACTTGAGATGTTTTGTTTCAGAGAATCAGGAAGAGTGGTCTTCATTTTTGTTGTTAGCTGAGTTTGCTATAAATAACCTTAGACAAGAATCCACTGATAAGTCGCAGTTTTTTGGGACATATGGGTTCCATCCACAGTTTGGTACATTTTCTGGTGCTCATAATTCTGGCATTCCTGAGGAGGAACGATTTTCCTCTTCTTTTTCTTCTATTTGGTGGAAAATCCCAAATAATCTGGAAAAGATGGGCAACAGGTATAAGCATGCGGCTGACAGGAAACGTATGAGTGGTCCGGACCTGAGAGTGGGTGATTCTGTGTGGCTGTCTACAAGAAACATTAAACTTAAGGTACCTTCTTGGAAGTTGGGACCAAGATTTATTGGTCCATATAAGATCGCTGCCATTGTTAACCCTGTAGCCTTCCGTCTTGAACTTCCTCAGGCATTGAAAATCCATAACGTTCTTCATAAATCGTTGTTAAAGAAATATGTTGAACCTCATTGTTTTTCACCAGATTTAACTTCATCGCCACTTACCGCCCTGGGGTTAAGAACGTCTAGGCGGATGCTTTGTCACGTAGCTTTCCTGGGGGGGGTGAGTCTAATGACCCTACTCCCATTTTATCTGAAGGGGTGGTTATATCCCCTCTTTATCCTGATCTCGAGGCCAGGGTGTTGGAGGCACAGGAGGATGCTCCGGACTCTTGTCTTCGGGGGAAGTTGTTTGTTCCCCCCGAATTGCGTCACAAGGTGTTCGAGGAACATCACTGTACGGTGCTTGCTGGGCACCCTGGGAGTAGATCAACTGACGATCTCATCTCTCACAGATTCTGGTGGCCTGGGTTGCGTAAGTGTATTGAGGACTATGTGTCAGCCTGTGGTACCTGTGCACGTGCTACACGTAACACATACTCGGCCTTCCAGATCTCTGCTTTCATTGCCCATCCCGGTGGTTGTTGATCGTTTTAGTAAAATGGCACACTTTATTGCATTACCTAGTCTACCCAATGCTAAAACTCTTGCGCAGGTGTTTGTCGACAAACATCGCGAAACTACATGGCATTCCCTCTGATGTGGTGTCCGATAGAGGGACTCGGTTTGTTTCCAGATTCTGGAGAGCGTTCTGTACTTGTTTGGGTGTACAATTGTCCTTCTCTTCGGCTTTTCATCCTCATTCGAACGGACAGATGGAGCGCACTAATCAGAATCTGGAGACTTACTTGAGATGTTTTGTTTCAGAGAATCAGGAAGAGTGGTCTTCATTTTTGTTGTTAGCTGAGTTTGCTATAAATAACCTTAGACAAGAATCCACTGATAAGTCGCAGTTTTTTGGGACATATGGGTTCCATCCACAGTTTGGTACATTTTATGGTGCTCATAATTCTGGCATTCCTGAGGAGGAACGATTTTCCTCTTCTTTTTCTTCTGTTTGGTGGGAAATCCCAAATAATCTGGAAAAGATGGGCAACAAGTATAAGCATGCGGCTGACAGGAAACATATGAGTGGTCTGGACCTGAGAATGGGTGATTCTGTGTGGCTGTCTACAAGAAACATTAAACTTAAGGTGCCTTCTTGGAAGTTGGGACCAAGATTTATTGGTCCATATAAGATCACTGCCATTGTTAACCCTTGAACTGCCTCAGGCATTGAAAATCCATAAAGTTTTTCATAAATCGTTGTTAAAGAAATGTGTTGAACCTGTTGAGCCGTCCTCCTTGCCTCCCGCTCCTGTCATATTGGACGGCAATTTAGAATTTCAGATCAGCAGGATTGTGGACTCCCGAGTTCTCCGGAGATCCCTCCAGTATCTCGTTCATTGGAGAGGGTACGGAACAGAGGAGAGGATGTGGGTTCCAGCGACCGATGTTAATGCTAGTCATCTGGTGAGAGCATTCCACAGAGCTCATCCTGATACGATCGGTCCTGGGTGCCCGGAGGTCACCCGAAGAAGGGGGTCACAGGTTTTAGAAGGCCTGAAAGATCTACACATTAGTGATCTGACAGCCTCTTTTGGTTTTGGTTTCACTTTGTCTGTGTGTTGCTTGTATGTCCACACCTCCTGTTCAGGTGTGGATCATGTGACCTTTTCCTCCCCCTATTTAGTCTGACTTTACCCATCACTCCTTGCTCTGGATAGCTTCATTTGTTTTTTTAGAAGAGCTGGAGTGTGGTTCTAGTTGAAGTCCTGTTCATCCATCATCCATCAGCCTCAGAAGTTAGGTGTTCCGCTTGTTGTATTTTGTATTCCCCCCACCTTTGTTGTTTACTATGCCTCAGCGAGACGCTGGTTCCTTCACCAGGAAAGGTGTCATTACCATTAGGGCATCCAAGGGCCACCAGGGTTTTTTAGGTTCTTGTGTATGGGCATCTCTACCATTGAGAGGTGCCCATATGGATAGGAGTTAGGGCCAGGAACAGGGTTTTATAGGTGGTGACCCTTGTCCTTCCCTAGCGGTGAGCCCTAGTGTCTTTTCCCTTCCTTCTTGTTGTCTTTTGGTGTTTTCCCCTACTAGATCCGTGACAGCCACAGGTCGGCCAGCCCTGGTCTAATATACTTCCAGCCACATAATCACTTGTTCTTTTCTGTCAGGTGAATGCATAATTTTTGGGGCCTGTACTCCACTGGCCTACAGTAAAATTGTTATCCACTGACCGCCTAATATACCTCCAGCCACATAATCACTTATTCTTTTCTGTCCGGTGAATGCCTAATGTTTGGGGCCTGTACTCCACTCGCCTACAGTAAAATTGTTATGTATTGACCGTCTAATATACCTCCAGCTACATAATCACTTGTTCTTTTCTGTCAGGTTAATGCATAATTTTTGGGGCCTATACTGGCCTACAGTAAAATTGTTATCCACTGACCACCTAATATTCCACCAGCCGCATAATCACTTGTTCTTTTCTGTCAGGTGAATGCGCATAGTTTTTGGGGCCTGTACTTCACTGGCCTACAGTAAAATTGTTATTCAGTTAACACCTAATGTACCTCCAACCACATAATCACTTGTTCTTTTCTGTCCTGTGAATGCCTAATGTTTGGGGCCTGTACTCCACTGCCCTGCAGTAGAATTGTTATCCACTGACCGCCTAATATACCTCAAGCCACATAATCACTTGTTCTTTTCTGTCAGGTGAATGCGCATCATTTTTGGGGCTTGTACTCCACTGGCCTACAGTAAAATTGTTATTCAGTGAACACCTAATGTACCTCCAGCCAGATAATCACTTGTTCTTTTCTGTCAGGTGAATGCCTAATGTTTGGGGCCTGTACTGGCCTACAGTAAAATTGTTATCCACTGACCGCCTAATATACCTCCAGCCACATAATCACCTGTTCTTTTCTGTCCCGTGAATGCCTAATGTTTGGGGCCTGTACTCTACTGGCCTGCAGTAAAATTGTTATCCAATGACCATCTAATATACCTCCAGCCACATAATCACTTGTTCTTTTCTGTCAGGTGAATGCTTAATGTTTTGGGCCTGTACTCCACTGGCCTGCAGTAAAATTGTTATCCACTGACTGTCTAATATACCTCCAGCCCACACCCCTGTGGCCTAAAATAAAACTTTTCTAGGCTCCAGCAGGGCTCATTTTTGAGAGTTTCTCTTTAAAACGCATAAAAATGGCCCCTGATTAAAATACATATTTTTTGTGGGAATTTTTGCCATCGATCCCGCTTGTATTTCACTGTCCATGTTGTGGGACTATTTGTGCACTTCTAGTAAGTATTTGGTGGCTAGAACCTTTGGAATGTATGATAAAGAATAAGGGGGGGGTGCATTGGCTTTCAATACACAGATGGAAATGAAAAATTATTAATGTATGCTGATGATATTTTATTATTTTTACACAATGCTGGGGAGGAGTTTAATAGAGTAATAGATATAATAGATAAGTTTGGCGTCTATTCTGGCCTAAAAATTAATTGGGGGAAATCCCACATGATGTTATTAGGAAAGGGGGTATCAGAATTTCTCATGGATGCATGTGCTTGAGCAACACGAGAGTTTTAAATACTTAGGCATAGAAATTTCTAGAAATATAGAAGATTATGAAAGGTTAAATGTACTCCCTCTAATAAAAGAACTTAGAGCCAAAATACACATTTGGAAAAAATTACCAATGTCAATTCAGGGTCGGGTGAATTTAATAAAAATGATTTTTCTTCCAAAAATATTATACGTGCTACAAAATGCCCCAATATGGTTGCCCAAAAAAACTTTTAGGTTATTAGGTAGTTTAATGGGGGATTTTATTCGGAAAGGCGATATCCCCAGGCTAAAGAGAGAAGTCCTTCAGCTCCCAGTAAGAGAAGGTGGATTAGCAGTTCTTTTTTTTTTATTATTTAATAACTCAATATAGTCAGATAAAAGGAAGTTTAAAAGGATTAGTGGGGAGGGAAAAATTAATAAAAATGGGGTGGATAGGGGATATTAATCACTAAGAGGTGCTGAAATCAGGAACACTGGGAAAAAATAGCACAAGAAATAGGATAATGAATTTAATGGAATATATATGGGTGGAAGAGAAAAAAATACTGGATATTAAAGGGTACTTGAAGTACACACCTATTTGGAAAAATATGAACCTAAAGGAAGTGCAAAAGATCAGCTCTTATATAGATTGGGATAAAAAGGGAATAAAATTCTTAGCTCAAGTATTTGAGGGAGATAAACTGAAGGACTTTGCTACCTTGGTAATGGAGTTTGGGATCCCCCAAAAGGATAGCTACAAATATTTCCAGCTTAAAACGCCGTTAAGATATCAGTTAATTCAAACAAATATAGAAAAGAAGAATCAAACAGAATATATAAATTTAGTAATGGTGGGGAAAAAAAAAGGAATTACGACAAAAAGATATGGGATACTGATGGAGGCAAAAAAAGAACAAATTACATTACTAGCAAGAGGAAAGTGGGAAATGGAGATCCCATCCTTCACTGAAGAAAGATGCCCTTAGAAGTTATATTAAGGTATCGGAAAGGGCCTCACATAAAATCTCCCAATTCTTTATAGTTGATAGGTTACATCGAACTCCCTCGGCGTTAAAAAAAATGGGGGTCAGAACTTCGGATAAGTGTCCAAAATGTAGGGGGGAGGGGGAAGATCTTATACATTGTCTCTGGAGATGTCCTAAACTGGTAAGATATTGGAAAGAGATTGTAGAGACTACATCAGTATTCTTGGGTATTCGAGTGACGGAAGACCCTCTAGTCTGCATTTTGGGGGCCACAGCACATCTCAAATTAAATAAAGCAATACAATCGGTTTTGAACAAAGTACTATTTCAGGCTAGATTGCTTATACTAAGGAAGTGGGTCAATAAAGACCCCTCTACACTGGGACAGTGGCAGGAAGCAGTTCTTAATTTGATTAAACTGGAATGGGTGTCCGAGAGATGGGGGGGGTTCGTATATAGGGCAAAATGTTATTATAATGTTGTCTATTGTAATACGGACCTTTTGTATGGTCTGATGTTGAATATGTTTTTTTTTGTATGATTGATAATAAAAGAAATATTTTTAATAATAATAATAATAAAAAATAAAAAAAAGTATTTGGTGGCTGAAAATATGACCTGAAGGTTTTTCAGGTTCGCCTGCCATTAAAGTAAATGGGGCCCGCCGCGTTCGTCCATCACTACTCCTTACCTGTTATTACCCTAAAGGATCAAGAACAACTGTTTGGGTGTGTGGTACGGGCAAGCTTACAAACTTAAAATGCTCTACAGTATTCCCCCTCCCATAACTGGTCTTGTAGCATGTACCTGAGTATTCCTTCTGAGCAAACTGCCAGCTTGGCTTGAGTTTAGGGGGAAGTTTATCAGCTCCCCAGTGTGAAATGTCACTTTAAATTGGGGAGTCCTTGCAATGAACAGACAGCAACACTTGTGGCCTGACACAAACTGAAATCCTATCTTACTAACTATCGGCCTGGTCCCAGTCTCTTGGATCCTAGGCACCAAAACACTGTAATGAGGTGAGTGCACGATCAGTCTTATCGACCCGGGTCTGTTCTGTCTCCGCTGGTGGCTGTGAACTGAACAAAATCTCCTCCAACAAGCATGCGGCACTGCAGTGTATGTTGCTTTGCTCCTCAGCTCTCATCAGCGTTCCTAGCAGTGGCGTACATACCAGGGTCGCAGGGGTCGCAGTTGCAACCGGGCCCGGCACTCCAGGGGGCCCGGCCGCCTGTGGACCCCCCCAGGCAGCTGGCAGGGCTCCCGCTGTACTCACATGTAATGGAGCGCTCTGGTGGGGCCCGGCATGAAGTACAGTGGCAATTTCGGGCCCCATCAGAGCGCTCCATGCCACCATTACATGTATAATATGGGGGGTGGGGGGGGCCGGAGGGTCAAGTAAGGGGGGGGGGGGGCACGCACTCACACACACACACGGCCGGCAGTTCCGTTTCTATAGTGAAGCAGGGAAACCTCTCTGCTCCCTGCTTCACTGATCTTCAGAGCTCAGGAGCTCCCCCTGCTGGCCCCAGATTGCGCTGCTGCCTGTCACTGTGGGAGGAGACCTAAAAACCCGGCAAGCTGCCTACTCTCATCAGGGAAGAAGGTAAGTATGTAAGAATTTTTTTTTCTAATGCTGCAGACTGGGGGCAGGGGGGCAAAGGGGCAGGGGGGCAGGGGGCAGAGGGGCAGAGGGGGGGGGATGGATGGGAACAACTAGAGTGAGGGGGCACAAAAGTTGGCATCTCTACTGAGGGGCACCTAATCAGCCATAACTAATTTGAGGGGGCACCTAATGTGGCATAACTACTGTGAGGGGGCACATATAAAGGCATAACTATGAGGGGGCACATATGAAGGCATAACTACTGTGACGGGGCATGTAAGGCTACTTTCACACTAGCGTTTGATCGGATCCGTTCTGAACGGATCCGATCATATTAATGCAGACGGAGGCTCCGTTCAGTACGGATCCGTCTGCATTAATAACTTAGAAAAAATTCTAAGTGTGAAAGCAGCCTGAGCGGATCCGTTCAGACTTTCAATGTAAAGTCAATGGGGGATGGATCCGCTTGAAGATTGAGCCATATGGGCTCATCTTCAAGCGGATCCGTTCCCATTGACTTACATTGTAAGTCTGAACGGATCCGCTCGCCTCCGCACGGCCAGGCGGACAGCTGAACGCTGCAAGCAGCGTTTAGCTGTCCGCCTGTCCGTGCGGAGGCGAGCGGAGCGGAGGCTGAACGCCGCCAGACTGATGCTCCATTCAGACTGCATCAGGGCTGGACGGAGGCGTTCGGGTCCGCTCGTGAGCTCCTTCAAACGGAGCTCACGAGCGGACCGACGAACGCTAGTGTGAAAGGAGCCTAATCTGGCATAACCAATGTGAGGGGCACATATGTGAGCATATCTAATGTGAGGGGCACATAATCTGGCATAACCACTCTGAGGGGACACATATCTGGGCAAATTTACTTTGAGGGGGCACATAACCGGGCATAAATACTGTGAAGGGGCACATAATCTGGCATTATTACTGTGAGAGGACATGTAATCTGGCATAACCACTCTGAGGGGGCACATATGTGGGCATATTTACTTTAAGGGGGCACATAACTGGGCATAAATACTGTGAGGGGCACATAATCTGGCATTACTACTGTAAGGGGCATATAATCTGGCGTTACTAGGTGAGGGGCACATAGTCTGGCATTAATACTGTGAGGGGGCACATAATCTGGCATTACTACTGTAAGGGGACACATATTTGGCATAACTACTATGAGGGGGCACATATCTGGGCATAATTACTGTGACGGGAACAAAGGTGGGCATAACTACTGTGAGGGGCCACAAGGTGGGCATTAGTACCGTGTGGTTGCACTTAGGGGAAATGTCCTAGATTACCCTGCTACACATTGGCATGGCTCAGTCTTACAGGCCAGCTGGTGATTTCACAGGGGCAGTCACCATCCCTTCCTTATGTGATTATTCTTTTTTTCTCACCACAGGGACCTTGTTCTGGATCCAGCGGACATCACGCCGACGCCAGCGACACCCTGGATGAGGTAGGACCAGATTTTATTAGGACTAGGTGAGTGTAGCCATGCATTGGGCTTAGGGCTCTTTAACACAAGCGGATCCCGTGCGAGGAATCCGCTGCGTAAATGAGAGCCAAGCCCCGTTCCGGACAGCAGAGACACAGAGCATTAACATGACTGATTATGCTCCGTGCCTCTCTGTGATCTCTTTACTACAAAATCACAGAGACATAAAGTTGTCACCGTGATTTTGTAGTAAAAAGATCACAGTCAATCATGTCACTGCTCCGTGTCTCTGCTGTCTAGAATGGGGCTTGGCACTCAGTCACGCCGCGGATTAGCCGCACGGAAAGAGCCCTTAGTAAAAAAAATCTGCCGGTTCTTTGAAAAAATGTTTGCACTGTGGCCCATAACACTATAGTTACACCACTGGTAGGGGAGGTAGTGGGGGGGGGGGGGGGCTAGGAGGCAGGTTGGGGGGGGCGACGGGGAGGGGGCCCCATAGATCAGTTTCGCACCGGGGCCCCATGGATTGTGTGTACGCCACTGGTTCCTGGAAGCAATCATCGTTCCTCTGGACAGGATCAGGGTCTTGGACATGATCAGCTTCACTTAGCTGCAGCTCTGGCCACTGAGAGATGCTCTTACACCCAGATGTTGACAGATCCTTTGATCATAGAGTTCCTCAGTTTCTGCTTCCTCTAAGATGGCTGCTCACTTTCTTCTCCAGGCTTTTGGTAACTCCACCTTTCATGAATATGGAAATATGCATTCTGTTAGCTGTGTTTAGGAAACAGCGGCATCTTGTGGCCAAATGGCAGAATGTCAGTCCAGCTAATTTACCTTAATTTACACAGTGTTCAAACAATGAGAGATGTTTCGACGACATAGCGTGCTCCCAAATTGCTATTACATGGGGAATGCAAGTAACTATTAAAACTGACATGTTACGAGTTCCTGACATGCCTGTTTTAATAGCTTCGTGCAATAGAATTCTGGAGCATCTATTCTTGGTCAATTCTCTTTTTATTGTAAAGCAGAAAGTTGCATACATCAGCTGATTACAATGATGTACAATTAGGTTACAGTTCTTTCTCGACAAATTAAGAAGCAAGGTACACAATATGAATATTCCAAATACAGAAGCATGGTACATGATATGAATATTCCAAATACAATGCTTAGGTCCAAAGTGTGTAAACGGACAAGGAATACATATTACACCATAAATTCAACATCAATCTATTGTGGTAAGCCGAGCATGTGGTTGCAATAGACATTGGTATAACAACAATGAAATATGTTAACTTGAGAGTGTAAGGGAGAGAGATAAAGGATAACATTAGGGAAGGGGGAGGGAGGGAGGGGGGATTGGGAAGGGATAGGAGGGGATGTGACGGGTAAAGTCTGTTCATGACACCAATCTACACTTAGTAAACTGAAAAAGGTGAGCACTGATGGAGGTCAGAAATGAGTGGGAAGCTATACTAGCCTCACGTGAACACCTGAAGTACTTTGGCGCTACGTAATTCCTGACATCCTGGCTCATACCCTATGATTCACGTGTTATTAGGCTTCGTGTGCGAAGTTTGCCCGTTCGACTGATCATGTCTAAACAGGAGCCAGGGTGTCCAAAGCTTCATGTACCTACTGTGGTCCCTGGCCTCCCAACTTGCTAACTCCTCCATACAACATATTTGATCCACTTTGGTTAGCCAAGAGTCCACAGTAGGAGGTTTAGTACACAGCCACTTCTGCGGGATGAGGAGCCTGGCCGCCTGTAGCAAGTGTGTGGTCAGACAAAAGCACCAGAGTGGGGGGTAAAGAGACAGAAATATGTGTTATTTTTTGGGATTGTTGATAATACACCGTCCCAAAATGGGTGGATCTTCGTGCAAAACCAAAAAAATATGCAATAGAGTGCCCTTGTCTTCATGGAATCTCCAGCATCTGTCATTTTGCCTCATTCCTCTGATGAACATTTGTTTTGGGGTCTGATACCATTGTGTGAGGACTTTGTATGAATGTTCTTGTAATCTAGTGCATCTAGAAAAGCCATGGGAGTGCACAGTATATTAGTTTCATTCATTTCCGCATTCAGCTCAGCAGCCCAGTGTCTCAAATAATTTGGCACTTCAGGGGAACAGGGATTAACCAAGGACAGGTAACACATGGAGACTAGTTTGAATGGAATGGCGTCAAAGGTCAAAAGTTTTTCAAACCATGTCAGAGTAGGCTTATGTCTCCTACTGTCTATCAGTGGCTTACTAATGGAGGTAAACTCAATCAGCTCCATGAAGTTGCAGGAGTTTATAAGGAGATGAAGTGGGTGTTGGTCAGGAAGTCCCCCTGAGGTCACCCCTAGAAAACCCGCTGCTGTGTATTTGCGCTTTTTAAACCAGGTTGGTGAGACTTGTGGTGTATTTGGGCGCCTCGTAAAGGGGAGTAGGTCCGCTAGCATAGAAGGGGAGGGGTTATTTAAATGACTCAGTTTTCAATTCAGCTGTTGAATGGCTGAGGCTGTTCCGCTCAGCAAAACTTGAGATCTGAGGTTGGAGGAGTTTAGGACCCACAAACCCGCACTTTGGACATAAGAGAGTTGTGCAAGTTCTAGATCACTTCCCCAGTTTTGATACCTGGGAACATGGAGTTGGATCCATCTTTTCAGTCTTTTCAGATGTATAGCTTGATAATATAAGTGTGCATCTGGTAACCCAAAACCTCCCATGTTCCTCTTTTGTATTAATCTGCTATGGGCTAGCCTGGCATTCCTATCTCCCCACAAGAATGTACTGAATAGCCGTTTAACTTGAGAGAAGAAGGACAAAGGGAGAAAGATAGGTAACATCTGTAGCACATATAGAATCTTTGGCATAATGTAAGCCTTCAACAGATTTTTCCTGCCCATCCACGAGACATATCGGATCCTAAGAGAATGGAGTTGGCGTTGAACGTCTTTCGTCTTTCAACAGAGGTACATGATTCATGTGGAAGATTTGGTCTAGGCTAGCAGCTAGTTTAATCCCTAAGTATGAGAGATCAGAATTCTGCCAAATGAACGGGGTTGTGCCCTTAAGCAAGGAAATCACCTTGTTTGGGGCTGAGACATTCATGGCCTTCGATTTCGTATAGTTCCCTTTAAAATTAGATAGCCTCCCATATTGTTCAAAGAGGGATAGAAGATGCGGAAAGACCTGGACAGGGTTAGTAAGCATAACCAGAAGGTTGTCTGCATAAGCGGCATTTATGAATTCAGGAGAGTTTTCCTTAAGTTGTATTCCTCTTATGCCAGGGTGTTCTCTGATGGCTTGTAACAGCATCTCCATGACCATAACATACAGGGTAGGTGACAAGGGACATCCCTGACGAGTCCCGTTTGTAATCGGGAATGTTTGGGACAGCGTGCCATTCACCCGTATACGGGCACTAGGTTCATGGTAAAGGGACATAATGAACGTTTGGAATTGTTCTGGTATGCCGAATTTATGCAGGGTTTTTCTCATGTAATCCCAGCTCACCCTGTCAATGGCCTTTTCCGCATCCACACCCAACAAAACTAGTGAGGCACCTTTTTTTTGGGCCAACTGCATGGCCGAGATTACTCTGCAAGAGTTTTGATTGCCCTCACGCCCTGGCACAAACCTGGCCTGATCAGGGTGAATCAGTTTCGGTAGGAAAGGGCCTAGGCGGGTAGCTAACAACTTTGCCCAGATCTTTATATCCACGTTAAGAAGCGAAATCGGTCTATAACTGCCACACTGATTAGGGTCTTTCCCTGACCGTTTGTGAAGTGTGGAGCCCTTTAAGAGGGAATTACACCATGCAGCCATATGTGGGGTTAAAATAGTTGAAAACTTTTTGAAATAACCAACTGGGAACCCATCCGGGCCTGGGCATTTCCCCATTGGCATAGAATTAAGGATTCTCGTCACTTCTTCTATTGTGACCGGAGCCAGCAGCGTTTCCCTATCCCCTTCATCCAAATGTGGCAAGTTAAGATTTTGCAAAAATCTGTCAGTGGCTATCTCTTTGTCAGCATCTGTGTCATTATCCTGACAATGAAGGCCATACAGCTGGCTATAAAACTGTTGGAATTCTTTAGCAATATCTGAGGTTTTGTGCATTAGATGTCCATCTTTTGTGTTAATCCCTGATATATAGGAGGAGTCCTTTTTCTGCTTAATAAGTGAAGACATGAGTCTTGTACCTTTGTCTCCATGGGCATAAAATCGGAATTGAGCATATTAATAAGCCTTGGCGTGACAGGTATTAAGGTGGTCTTTAAATTTTTTTCCGTAGCAGTGATAGCTCTGTTTGGGCAGCTATTGCTTTAGATTTCTTATGTAAGAATTCTAGAGCCATAATTCGTTCAATCAGCGAGTGGAAAGTTTTTTGTCTATCCCTCTTGATTTTACTGCCTAACGCTATCAGTTCCCCCCGTATGACCGCCTTATGTGTTTCCCAAATGATGGTTACAGATACGTCATCCGTGGTGTTGTCCTTGAAAAAATATTGCAATTTGGATTGAAGGTCTCTCACCCCCTCTTCACTATCCAATAGAGTCTCATTCAATCTCCATTGCCGGGAATGTTGAAGTAAGTTGGAGAACCTCACGGATGTCATGACTGGGGCATGATCTGACACCGTCATGGGATCTATGGTGGAACTCTCCACTATGTCAAAATGGTTACTAGAGATGAAGATGTAGTCTAGCCTTTTATATACTTTATGGGGGTCTGAAAAGAATGTGTAATCACGGTCTGTAGGGTGAGTCAAGCACCATGTGTCTACCAAGTGGGAGTCCGAAATGTGCTTGTTTATTCTACCTAAAACCGCCTGAGTCAGTTGTGAGGATTGGTCCGAGGCGTCCAGTAGAGGATTCAATGTAACGTTGAGGTCCCCGCCTACTAACCAGACTCCTTCGTTGTCAGACAGTTTTGACAATGTAGTAGCTAACCAAGAACCCTGACCTCGGTTAGGGCTGTAAAGACTTGCCAAGATCACTAAAACAGTCCCCAGTTTCCCTTTCACAAAAAGATATCGACCTTCTGGATCCGTTAAAGATGCAATGAGAGAGAAGGGTACCTGTTTGGAAATGGCAATCCCCGCTCCCCTGGATGCCTTAGCGTGGGCGCTGATGAACCAATGCTGAAAATATGACTGAGAGATTTTAGGGATCTGTCCCATTTTAAAGTGAAGTTCCTGGAAAAAACTGATGTCAGTGTGAGACTTTTTCAGGAGCCGTATGACCTGTGAGCGCTTTTGGGGGGTATTAAAACCCTAACATTGAATGAGGTGCAGTTAACCAAAGCCATCAGTGCAGTCCGGTAGGAGGGTGTCAGTAGTCATGTGATGCGGTGAGCATGAACATAGGGGTAACTCAACAACTTGGATAAAACAAAAACCCTTGCTACATGCAAGGACAATGTAACCCCTTTGCCAGATCTTCCAATTCAGTGACAAATTGTACATCCTGAAAAACAAGAAGGGTTCAAAGAGAGTGCAAGTACACCGTAATGGGACATAGGATCCTCCGGTGGCCGAGTGGGAGCGAACCGGCATACGTAATGCTGTTCAGTAGAATTCACTGGAGCCAGGAACCGGGGCTCCATGCCCCCGCAAAGTGTGGCAATATATTACACAGCTATACATAGCAACTGCCCTAACCATATTAAAGAGCCTTAGGAGGAATAAACATGGTCATTCAACACATAACTTTCACATATAGTAGGAAAACATTGCTTCACATAGCATACATCTCTTGCTGGTCGCTCGGGTCGACACTGAGCAGCTGACCACTGGAGTAAGCACAAGAGGTAAGATGCTGGCCCCCAGCAAAGCTATGGCACCAAACAGAACTTAGTAAACAACGTCCCTGGGGGCCCATTTTTCAAGAAAGAGCATACAACCTGTGGAGGATGTTAAGGTGTTTCTAGATTTAGACCCTTGTCCCTTGATGGAACTTTGGACCATATGGAGCTCTCTGGGAGTTCCGTGAGCGGGATGCCAGTCTCAGCCGAGGGCAGCCATGATGGAATGTCCTGTGGAATTGCATTCAGAAGCTCCCAAGCTGCCGGCAGATTGCTAAGGGTCCGGATCGTTCATCTCTTGCCCTCTCTTGTGAACGTGAGGCCGAATGGAAACAGCCACTTGAAAGGGGTCTTGTTCAGGCATAGCAGTTCTGTGAGTGGATATAAGACCCTTCTCTAGTTGAAGGTTGAGGGAGCCAAATCCTGAAACATCAATATCTTAGCCCCGTAGTGGTGCAAGTCCCCATGGTCTCTAGCCGCTTTGAAGAGTGCTGCAATATCTATATATCATAGTAGGCCGCATACCACGTCTCGCGGGGGTCGCCGTCTTTTGTTTTGGGGCGCAAGGAGCGGTGAATACGCTCAATAGTTATGGCGGATGCCCTGTCTGTCCCCAACAGGGTGGTAAAGATGGTGGATGCCGCCTCATGCAGCTCCTCATGGAGCGCTGTTTCCGGTAGGCCTCTGAGGCGTACGTTCTTACGCCTGCTCCGGTTCTTCTGGTCCTCGATCAAGGCATATGCATGATCCAAAGAGGAGAGGTATGCGGAGCAATTATCACCGACTGTGCTAGCATAGTCCATTATGGCCCCTTGTGTGTTTTCAAGCCTCTCAACTCGATGTCTGATATTTTTAATGTCACTTTTAATCTCTGTGAGTTCTTGTAGCAGCGGAATCAAAGCTGAAGACAGTGCTTGTTGTAGGAACCTCTTAGAAATGGGTTCTAGGGTATCATTTTGCGATCCCAGTGAGCCCTCAGTGAGTCGGCTATCAGCTCTTTTCGCTCGAATGCCGGAGCTGCCGCTTTCTTGTTGAAGTATTTCTTCATGTCAGAGGTTCCTCGATCTTGTTTGTGTGGCTCAGGATTGTCTTTAGGCAAATATCTGCCAACTTTCCCCATGTTTCTGTGGTTAGGGTGCGAAATAAACCACTTTGCAGAGTTGTGGAGAGGAGAGCTCTCTCACATGCGGCCGGTCAGGATGGCGGTCAGGCTCCACCCATCTGGAGCATCTATTCTTATGTCTGTATGTTGTGCCATTCCTCTGTTATTTCTACTAGAAGTTATGAATGAATTGCTATTAGCCTTCAGTAAGGGTACAGAGGAGAGGTAACAAGTTGGGAGGGGGGTATACCTGCACAGTCTGACTCTATCCAGTCTGTGCTGCCATTTTCAGTCTGTGCAGGTACATCCCCCGAATGGTTACCTCTCCTCTATACCCTTACTGAAGGCTAATAGCAATTCATTCATAACTTCTAGTAGAAATAATAGAGGAATGGGACAACATATATGTAGTGTCCCACTACATTAAGGTGGGCACTACTCAAGGGTAAATTGGGTAACGTTGTTCTCCACCTTCTGTGGAACATGGTCATTGTATTTTGTATTGCATTATAATGTGTATTGTCATGTTATCTCCTGTGTACCATGCCTGTTAGGGGTGCAGTTCCTCCTCCTAAGCTGTAGAGGGAGCTAGAAAACTCCCTAGTATATATAGACAGGTCCAGTCCAGGGAGAGGAAGTGTGTGGTTAGAAGCCAGTGTTCACTTTAGCTAGGCAGCAGCTGATGATCAGCTTCTAACATGCAGCTAGATAGCCCAGGTTCCTAGCTTGCATCCAGGAGAAGTTGCCTCCTGAAGTATCCTGCATCTTGAAAAGTGCTATTTCTGCAGCCAAGTGGAAAGCTGAGGGGCAGAAGTTTATTGACAGCAAGTGGATTTATACCAGAGGAAGGTTTCCCTACCCAAGGATAAAGCCGGCTATTAGGCATACAGACCTTGGAGAAAGCCAGACAAGATTCTGCAGAAAGTACAGCCTGATCTGTGAGTTTATTCCCCCCAGTGAGGGCCTGAGGGGTCCTTATGCAACGGCACTAACCCATCCCAAGTTGGAACCGGAGGATTGGGAAGAGCCTGAGGAGCCCACTGGTTCGGAATGTGAGCCAGAGATTCCGGCGGAGCCTGCCTGCAATACTTATCAAGAGAGGGGATCATTCACAGGCCCCAACATCTTCTGGCAGCCTACGGTGTTAGAGAAACGGGTCAGTCCCTATCCCTCACCTGAATTACCTCGCAGGGAGAAGACACAAATGGAAATAGAGAACATGCATAAGTTCCATGAAGCCCTTGACGTCCTGTGGCGAGGAAAAAGTCATGACTCAGCACCTGTACCTGCTGCAACAGCACCAGATCCCTGCAGCGGAGAATCACACGAGACTCTGGAGGAACAGATCGCCAGGCTAGAAGTCCATCTTGATGGCCTGAGTCAAATTGCTGCATCTATAGTGGCAGCAATACCACCTGACGATAACGATTTGTCCGTGAACTTTGTTGTCCCCGGGCCTGCAGTGAAAGATCCCGTCGCCACCAGTTTGGTGACCACCATGACTGCGCCAGCAGAGAAACTGTGTTATGTCAGGAGCCGGGTCCGTCGTACGGGACAGACAACACCCAGACCTGTGGAGCCTCCTACATCATTATCCCCCAGACTTGCGGAGCCTGTACAATTGACAGGCCCATTTGCATTTCAGTTGCCTGATAATACTATTTTGTGGGCCCAGCCAAGTGTTAATCCACGTCCCAGGCCAAGACTCAGAGCGGAACCAGGTTGCACCTATTCTTATGATCAGGACGAACTGGACACATACCTGTGAGTAGGCCTGCTAGGCCATGATTGCTGAGGGACCCTTATAGTGAATCCAATTGTTTCAGGACAGGAGTCCTATGTTTTGGCACAATGAGCTGCTGCCAGTTTTCCCATGGCCCAGTGGTGGTTGTAAGGCCACTGAGAATTCCAATTGCTCTTCTGCCATGCTGTTTTCCAGGACGTCCTGCCTGCTTTAAGTGCCATTCCAAGTTGTGCCTGCTGTTTTTTCACCTTACCCTTTTTAACCCCCTTTTCAGGTCGAGTAGGGGATATTACAGCACCACTTTTTTCTACCAGGACTTGCCAGGGGAAAGTATCCCTGAAATGTAGAGTTTTGTGCTGTGACTTTTATGTGCAATATTAAATTAAAGAACTGTGCCCAGAGATGACCACAACACATGTGGGCCTCTGAGATGCTTTTTTATGGGACTATTGTATTTTATTATTATGGACTATCCTGGTTATTCCTGATACTCTGTACCAGGTCAGTGCCCCTGTTCCCTGTACTATCCTGTGAAGAGAACGATGCCCCTTTTCACCGCAATTGTCCTTCGCCAGCGGAGCTGCCTGATAATTATGCCTGCTTTGCATCTTTGCATCTTTGTCTTTCAGGTCACAGTTTCCATATGGGCGGGTCCCCTGTGTTGCATCGAGGACGGGCAATCTCAAAGCAGCGGGGTATGTAGTGTCCCACCACGTAAAGGTGGGCACTACTCAAGGGTCAATTGGGTTACGTTGTTCTCCTCCTTCTGTGGAACATGGTCATTGTATTTTGTATTGCATTATAATGTGTATTGTCATGTTATCTCCTGTGTACCAGGCCTGTTAGGGGCGTAGTTCCTCCTCCTAAGCTGTAGAGGGAGCTAGGGAACCCCCTAGTATATATAGACAGGTCCAGTCCAGGGAGAGGAAGTGTGTGGTTAGAAACCAGTGTTCACTTTAGCTAGGCAGCAGCTGAAGATCAGCTTCTAACATGCAGCTAGATAGCCCAGGTTCCTAGCTGCATCCAGGAGAATAAGTTGCCTCCTGAAGTATCCTGCATCTTGCAAAGTACAGATCAGTGCTATTCCTGCAGCCAAGTGGAAAGCTGAGGGGCAGAAGTTTATTGACAGCAAGTGGATTTATACCAGAGGAAGGTTTCCCTACCCAAGGATAAAGCCAGCTATTAGGCATATGGGCCTTGGAGAAAGCCAGACAAGATTCTGCTGAAAGTACAGCCTGATCTGTGAGTTTATTCCCTCTGAGTTATCTTGCTAGGATTCTACCTGCCATTTATGTGAAGCCTGCCTGTTACCAAAATCTTAAATATGGAACTGTTTGAAGCCTGCATATAGTTGAACTGTTCAGTAAAGAGGAGTTCTAGTTCACTACAAATGTGTGTACCTCCATTATTCCTCCAACAAATCAGTGTGCCACCATTACCGGTACTGGCGTCACAAACTATAAGGGATCTTGCCACCGGCACACTAAACCTACAACACCCAGGGCATCTCACCTACCACCTGGCCTGGTCCCTATACCCAGAGAGTGCCCCAGAGGATCTATGTGCCAGCCTCTCCATCACTGCTGTATGCCTGCCCAGGGTATATTAAAAATCGTGAGTACCAAGAGCAACCCTCGGTCTGTTAACTGTCCCCTGTGACCTCACACTCGCTCCCCCTTAAGGACTGGTGTATTGCATACAGACATAAGAATTGATGCTCCAGAATCGTTATTACATGGGGAGTGCATGAAGCTATTAATACAGGCATGTCAGGAGAGGTGAAAGGTCCTCTTTAAAAGCTCCAATTTCTCACACTATAGATTCAGTACAATATCATGATATTTCCCTTACGTTCTAACCAGGAGCACAAGTGGGGAGTTCTCCCATGTGAAACTCGTAGGACAGGTGGAATTTTTATTGATCAAAATTACTACCAAGATAATTAAACAATTAACCCACCCCCGCCCCGAAACCAGTGCTTTATTTATCTGTCATGTAGACTTATGACAGGTTACCTTGTTGATTTTTGCTTGCTGCCAAGTCTTGGCCCTTGTGGCCCGTTTTTCCTATTTTCGGCTGTGATGCGCCCTCTGCCTCCGCAGTTAGATGGAGCGGCTCCTCTATACCCTGGCGAAATCCCACTCTGTGGGCTCAGCTGATACTTCTGCGCTGTTGAGGCAGGTTATCTGCAGTCCCGTCTGCCGCGCTCGGCGCTTTGCGACTTCCAGGTCGGCGGCACGCGTGTCATCGGCTGTTTTGTTTGCTGCGCTTTGGCCCCTGGTGTTCTTACAGAGCTTTGCCCGCCAAATTAAATTCTATAATCGGGGGTGGGGCCCTTCTGTTTTATTATTATGAATAAATAAAGTAGTGACAGTGAGTCACTTCCGGCAGGGGGGTGGAGCTACACTAGGGGGAGGGTCTGTCAGCTATAAAAGCACAGCAGACACCAGACTCTGCCTCTCTGCCTGCAGTGAGTCCATACTAAAGTACTTCTTCAAGTTGTTTTGCAGATGGCGTCTCCCAATGGTGACCAGCATGGGAAATCCTCCCATAAACAGAAGCACCTAACTTAGGTGTCCTTTATGCCGTCCTCCTCTGACGCAACCCACGATGGGTGACCTGTTCGGCTGGATGAAAGAATTTATGGGTAATTCCATTATGGAAATAAAGAGTGCCCTTTCTTCTAAGAGGGCCAGAGTTTCATTGCCAGGTCCTGTACCTATGGCTGAAGACGTCATTTCGATAGAAGACAGTTCCTCATCCTCTGATGAAGATGATGCCACTTACCTTTTTCCTGCTGAGAAGACGCAAAGACTTCTACGCTCCATCCGATCAAGGGATCATGATGTTGAGCAAGGGGAAGCTCCACCATCCACCTCTAGGGGGCCAGGGGCCCTTAAAGTGGATAAAGATTTAAGGAAACTTATGTTAACTGAATGGAAGCATCCTGAAAAAGGTCCGGTTCTCACTAAGAGATTTAAACTGATGTTTCCTCTCCAGGAGGTGGAATCAGAACTGTGGGTACCGCCTCCAAAGGTCGATATGGCGATCTTCAAGTTGTCTAAAAGGACCCTAGTTCCTTCTGATGATGGAAGCAACCTTCAGGATCCATTAGATCGTAGGGCCGAGTGCACTCTGAGGCCCAGCTATTCTGCAGCTCCAGCCTCTGCTTCATTGGCAGTTGCTTCCTCAGAAGTCGCAGAGTTTGTTCGGTCCCGGTTTCTCAGAATCCTTTCGGATCTGGAATCTGGAGTCTCCAGAACTGACGTACTAGATCAGTTCAAAACCTTGCTCCTAGGAACTGATTTTTTGTGTAACGCTTCCACACAGCAACTGAAGTTAGCCGCCAAAGGCATAGCTCTCTCTTCCGCCAGTCGGCAACCCCTATGGCTGCGCCCCTGGGTTTCCGATAACGGCTCCAAATTTAATCTGTGTGGCTTACCATATGAACCAGGAAGACTCTTTGGTTCAGAATTGGATAAGTTAATGGAGAGCCTTGTGGATAAAAAGGGGAAGTCCCTTCCCTAACAATCCTTTCGGGGGCCGGAGTAGGCCCAGAACTTCAAGAACCCAGGGCCCCTCCAGGTCTCAGAGACGTCAGGAGTCATCCAGACGCGGACGGGGTCGCGGTCTGGAAAGGACCATAAAGCGGATCTATGACTCTCCCGCTTATCTTACCCCGTCCCCTCCAAATCGTCTGTGCGATGCTCAGAATTTCAGTTCCCCTCCGGTTGGTGGTCATCTAAGTTTGTTTCAGCAGGCCTGGCTGCAAAATATTCCGGACCAGTGGGTCCTAGAAATAATTATGTTGGGGTACAAAATAGATTTTCTGTCCCCTCCCCAAGAGAAGTTTGTTTTAACCAAAACTCTAAACCAGACCAAGCAGTCTATCATAGAGCATTCAGTCCTACTTTATGTACAAAAAAGGGCCCTAGAGGAAGTTCATCCTCATGAACAAGGGCTGGGAGAATACTCCCACGTTTTTCTAGTCCCGAAGCAGTCGGGCGATTGACGCATGATCATAGACCTGCATTACCTAAATCAGTTTATAAGACCAAGGTGCTTCAGAATGTAGACCATTCGATCACTAATTAGCATCCTAAACCCCGGCGATCTAATGATCGCAGTTCCTTGGGCCCTATGGCACCTATGTCCACTTCAGGAAGAAGTGTTAGCAGTCTGGAATCTTAACCCCAAGGGTTTGGACAAGATGCACTCCCTGTCTACCGAAGTCCGTTCCTCCCTCAGGTGGTGGAGGAACCTATCAGATGGGAGGTCCTTGATTCAACCTTGTTGGATCACGTTGACCACAGACGCCTCCCTTATAGGTTGGGGAGCCCATCTGGAGGAGAATCCAGTACAAGGTACCTGGAGTCCTCAGGACAGGCTTCTCTCATCCAATCTGAGAGAATTGAGAGCAGTTCGTCTCGCTCTCTACCACTTTGCTCCTCTTCTCTGGAAGTTGGTCTAATTTTTGCTTGGGCAAAAACCAGTCTATCCAACCTTTCGGCTGTTTACATCAGAGGAAATCTCAATGTACTTGCAGATCGGCTGAGTCGGGGTCTGCCAGTTCCAGGCGAATGGTCATTGAACAGAGACATTTTCACCCAGAAGCCCTCCATTCCTTGGACATTTTCAAGAAATCTCAGAACAGAACTGCGGACTTCAGAAGATCTGAACACCTCCTGCTGTCCTTGTCGGGGAAAAACAAAGGTCTAAAGGTCTCTAAACCCTCTTTGAGTACATGGGTAAAAGAGGCAATCCATGAAGCTTCTGTAGCTCAGGGGTTGGCTCCTCCACCCTGTCACCGCCAGTTCTGTGAGAAGGTCTGACAGACGTCCTTCTCTACCTCTTGCATGATGTTCTTTGTTTTGGTTTCACTTTCTCATCTCATTTCCTTCTCTCAGGTGTCACCTATTTAGACTAATCCTCTTTCCTATATATTCCCTCCCATACTGCCTCACTTTGCAGTTTATACTATCTCCTGGATGAAGTGTTCATTGCTGGAAGCTTCTGCTGCTGCCTGTTCAGATAAGTCCTTTCATGTATTGATTCTAGGTGACCCTGACTACCTCCGTATGAAGTGCAGGGAGCCGGTGGTCTTGTCCCCTCACTATTATAGGGTTTTCAGGTGTCACACAGTCTTAGGTACGTGGGCATACAATCGTCTACCTTTGAGACCCTTGTATGTGCTTAGCAGTCAGGATGAGCTCTTAGGGTTTTATAGGGGTCACCTATATGCTCCTTAGTTTGGGATCAAGCCAGTCGGACGTTTATTCATAACTTCCAGCTATCTGCAATATCATACGTGACACATCCTTTGTCACTGCCCCCTCTACAAGGGCTGTATCTACTTCGTACACGGAGAAAAGTTTGGTTCCGCTAAAACAAATCTGTGCTGCAGCCTCTTGAAGCTCCCACAGCACCTTTATAAAGCATTACCGCCTAAACTCTAGGCGCTCTAAGGGAGTGGCATTTGGACATACCATTGTCAGTGCCGCCCTCTCATAAAAATAAAATAAAAAAAGAGAACGGGGAACCCTCCCAATTTGTCTGTTGCTCCTTGCTAGGTCCCCACTTGTGTTGCTGGTTAGGACGTAAGGAAAGCATTAATTTTATTGTAAATTTGTATTCCCTTAGTCCTAACAGCAGCACACAGATTTCCCACCCTATTTTTGTTTTGTGTACTTGATGATAAAGCACTGATTGAAGGGGGGGGGGGGGGCATCCCTTTATAGTGGGTGGGTTAATTGTTTAATTTAACTTGTTAGTAATTTTGATCAATAAAAATTCCACCTGTCCTACCAGTTTCACAGGGGAGAACGCCCCACTTGTGCTGCTGTTATGACTAAGGGAAAATAAATTTACGTTAAAATTAACGCATTGCAAAATTCTCAACAGGCTGCAATTCACATCACAACCACTGTGTGACTACAGACAAAGATATCATGTACATCTCTCGATAAAATATTGGATTTTTTTTTTTTTATACCAAGCCAAGAAAAATGGTAAGAAAGGCTTATGTATATAAGTAATCAAAAAATGTACAGTACTCCATTTTAAGTGTTCTGAAATGACAGATGCTTAGACTGATATTAGAAATTAGTCGGCCTGCCACAAATTCCAGAACAATTTGTCAGTCACAGATAATAGTGATCAGGTAGATGACACTGGAGGAGTCACACGTCAAACAGCCCTTAATGTCTAAGGAGAAACTGTTCTGAGTAGATTGTACTTTGGTTGTTTTTCTTGGGAATGTCGTGCTCCTACATCCCAGACATTTACCGCACCTGTAGAAACCATTCATGTTTAACCATTTCTGGAGAGTGGTACCATCTTTTTTTGTATGGTCTCTAATGGAGGGTGCGATCTTTAACCCTAGATTAGGGACTTTGGAGAATGTAATCAGAGGGGAGGTGTGTAGCATGGGGCCTACAATTTTGTCCCCCAAAAAGAAAGAAAAAAAAGAAAGAAATGGGAATGAAAGCTACAGTATACCAATACAAAACAGATATGAAGCTTTACAAGAACAATATTTTTTAGACAGGACACCCCCTCATCACAGACCACGAATACGACACAGATCACCTCTGTCACCAAGACCGACACAACACATAAGGAGTCCACAAAGGGATTACACATATTACACCCCCTCCACACATCCGTACAATTTGAGACAAAGGAATTTTTCCCCGACATACTATCACCAATCCCACAAACGAACACAAGGGGGTCAGTCTTATCAATATCTAAACTCAGACAAAGCCAGACAATAAGAGGACAGAGGAAAAAGGGAAAGAAACAGAAGGAGACATTAGAGACAAATTCTGACTCTATAGTCAATTTGAGCTCTACCCTAATGACAGAGGCCCAGACTAAACTTCTGGAGAGGGGACTGAAGTTTGCACCAACAATTAAATTGGTTCAATACATACATCGGGTTGCAAAAATTCATGAGGAAATTGTGTTTAAAAAAGTATCATGAAAAGAACCCCATAAAAATAGAACTACAAAAAGAGCCATATAATGTAATAAAACACACAGGGCTGAAAAACAAATCAAGAAAATTTCCAAAAAATGAGATCAGCCACGATATGGCCACGTTTCAAAGGTCGGTGGAGAATGACCTTAGACGAATTAAGGATAAACAAAATCAGGGTAGCAATCTGACGGGGAGGGAGATTAAAGCTATAAAAGAACTACAAAAACAAGAAAACCTAACAATAAGACCCGCAGACAAGGGAGGGGCAATAGTGGTCCTAGACACTGCGCAATACAACGGCGAGTGCCTGAGACAACTAATGGATACTACTACTTACCAACAACTAAAGGAAAATCCAGAACAGGCCTTTAGAAAAACCTTGACCAAATACTGTGATGCGGGTCTGAGGGATGGGATCTTGTCGGAACAGGAACGTAATTTTATCTTGGGCACACAGGGAAGACTACCTGTCTTCTACTGTCTGCCCAAGATACATAAGAGCCTGGCAAATCCACCAGGACGACCCATAATATCTGGGATAGGATCACTTACATCAAATCTCTCCCAGTATATTGATACCTTATTGCAACCTGTGGTGAAGAAAACCAGATCATATATTAAGGACACCACAGAGATTATAAATGTCTTGGAGGGCCTGGACGTACAGGTAAATTGGATTGTGGGCACCCTGGAGTCCAGTCTCTCTATACCAGCATTAAACATGATCTGGGAATGTCGGCTGTAAGATCCCAGCTTGAGATAGATGGCACCATATGTATTCAGCAGGTGGATTTCTTAATGGAGGGGATTAAATTTATACTCCAACATAACTATTTTGTATTTGAGGAAAGATATTTTTTGCAGTTGTGTGGGACCGCCATGGGGACCAGGTTCGCCCCCAGTTATGCCAACTTATTCTTGGCACAATGGGAAAATGATGTCATCAGTCCCAAACTGGGGACGGACCTGGTCCTCTGGCGTCGCTACATTGATGATATCCTCTTTATATGGGGTGGAGATGCACGACAGTTACAACCCTTCCTAGAAAGTCTAAATATCAACAATATGAACTTGACCTTTGTGCCCACGGTAGGACAGGAACATGTAGAGTTTTTGGACATAAAAATATCAAGATACGAAAATAAATACATCTGCAATACCTACAATAAGCCGACTGCAAAAAATAGCTTCATACCGTTTACAAGTTGTCACCTACCACAGTGGCTTCTGAATATCCCCTCGGGTCAGTTTCGACGTATTAAGCGCAACTGTACCGAGGCATCAAGCTTTGAGGATGAAGCTATTAAAATGAAGGAACAAGTCAGAAGCAAAGACTACCCTGAAAAGGTCATAGAGGCAGCTTTGGAAAAAGTAAGGAGGATAGATAGGAAGACTTTCTTCCAACCAAAAACACAAAAAGAAAATAGGAAGGAAGGGGAATTAAGGATAATTTTGCCATACAGCTCACAAGCCAAACAGGTACGTCGTATCATTAACCAACATTGGCACTTCTTGTTGAGGGACAAAATTGTAGGCCCCATGCTACACACCTCCCCTCTGATTACATTCTCCAAAGTCCCTAATCTAGGGTTAAAGATCGCACCCTCCATTAGAGACCATACAAAAAAAGATGGTACCACTCTCCAGAAATGGTTAAACATGAATGGTTTCTACAGGTGCGGTAAATTTCTGGGATGTAGGAGCACGACATTCCCAAGAAAAACAACCAAAGTACAATCTACTCAGAACAGTTTCTCCTTAGACATTAAGGGCTGTTTGACGTGTGACTCCTCCAGTGTCGTCTACCTGATCCAATGCCCATGCCAAAAACAATATATTGGCAGAACGAAGAGACCCCTGAAGGTGAGGATCTCGGAGCACCTCAATAATATAAAAAAGGGCTTCGAGAACCACTCGCTATCAAAGCATTTTAAAACTGTACACGATAGTGACTTCAGGGGTATCTCCTATGTGGCGCTGGAGAAGGTAGACGTACACTGGAGGGGAGGCAACCACATCATGAAAATGTCATGGGCTGAGTCTAGGAGAATTTATGACTTTGGTAGCCTCCTCCAAGCAGGCCTGAATTCTGACCTTGAGATTTTTGGGTTCAATTGAGAACTTTACATATCACTTATAATTTTTCACAAAGAAGTTAGTACATGATGGTAGTAATATATTACAGGCACATTTGAGTAATAATTTTCACTTACAAAATAAATAGAGCACGTTTTTCACACTCAAAACGGGATAAATGGATTTAGAAAATCTTTCTGATCAAATCCCGCATTGAGTATAATAAATATGAGTTTTTTCACACATAGCATAAAAAACGCACATATATCTGAAAAAACGCACCAAAAACGCACATACACATTATGGGGAAAAAAAATATAACAAATTCTTAAAAAAATCGAATGAGTCAAAAAAGATAAAATCGAGAAAAAATCTGAAAAGAATCGAGTAAAATCGAAGAAGTCGAATGAATATAATAATCAAATAAGAAAAATATTGTCTGGGCTTGAGTTAACAAAATAAGGATTAAGTAGGAATTGATATGTCAATAAATGAAATATTGGAATGAAGAACTGGTTATTGTAGCAGTTAATGTGTGATTGCAATTCCAAAGATATAGATATAAGAATGTATTTTGTTTGCTGTTTATATATGTGATACATAATTTCTCACACTCGATAATTGCAATGTCTGTAAGTATAAATAATTGACAAGAATAGACCAGATGCTTTCTAAAAAATCAGAAACCCTTATTTTGAAACAACTAGGGGTGGTAACCATCCAACCAAATTACCAACACATGTTGGAATCCAATGTGGACAATTAAGGAATGAGGTGGAGAGTTTAAAAGTCGAGGTTCTCAGACCACAGGTTACCCACTGAGGACGAGATAAGCTATCTCGAAACGCGTCTGGGCAGAGTACCTGTGTGTAAACTCGACTGCTATTTTACATGGCCATGTATTGAAATCAATCATGTAAGAAAAAATTGTCTATTTGACTCACGAAAACCTACAGACGGAGCAAGTCTTGTGATATCCTAGGACCAAATCCTGAGAATTTCTGCAGAGGGAAATCCGTATTACTGGACTTGGAAGTGAATGGTGGGACGCCACCTGAAACAATACCCATACAAAGAACCTCTTGATCAGCACTGAAGGTTGTGAGTAACAAAAATTCTATACGTTGAACTGTGAAAGTTGGTTGCATTTATCATCTATGCTAGCCTGAATAGGAAAAACCCTGTTCTCTATACAGAGCTTTGAGGATACAATCCTGATTACTCCTACTGGGACACAGCTTTTACCATCTCCACTGGGACTCACCCATATGATATGGGCTTGTTACACTGGGACTTTAATTGTGAGAAACATCTAGGTCTCCAGAAAAATCGAGTAATTATCGATTAAGGATATTGTTTTTTAGTTGCTTTTTAATTTTATGCATGTATTTTACCTTCTTGATTTTATTAGATCGATCCATTGTAGTCGATTTTTTATAATCGATATCCATCGATAATATTGCATTTTGATTTATTTTATTTGATTGTATCTGAATAAACTAGTTTGGATCCACATTCCTCTGGGTGTTTTGAGTGCCGGTCCAAATCACTTAACAGATAATAGTGTGTCAGCCCCATTGGCCTTTTAATTCTGCTTTTATGCTGCCTTGCTGACTGGCTGGGTGAGTACTCACCAGCTTCTTGTGATTCAGGCACTCATATGTGATAATGTCTGAACCGAATTTCAGATGTCTTAGAGATGGACGAAGTTTGAAAAATTTGATTCGGACAATTCGACAGATTTCTTCAAGAAATCTGATTTGTTCTTAATTATTTTGTCACAAATCGCAAAAAATCTGGTATAATCACTGCATTCCACTAGGTGGCCCAATCTCAGCGTGAAGACTTGAAACTTAAACTGCAGGGACAGTGCCATGTGCATTATGTTCTAGGTTACTACAGGTGTTATTTATTGTCGTCTACATCAGGGTTCAGGGCATCAAGATTCATAACTAATCCCTTCAGTTGGCTGTGGAATTACTGTGCATTAGTATTACAGGTCAATAAAAGCGTTGTGCAAACTTTTTGACTCGTGGGCCACAATTGGTTCATATATTGGACCTGGGGGCCAGACCAAGAGTAGATGGATGGGGCGTTTGTGTGAATTAATATAAATTGAATTTACATTTCGTAACATTAAACGTTTTGTTTAATTCGAGGTAGAAAAGCAGTTTCTCAAAAGAGTTATTGTACAAAACTTTTATACAATGTATTTCTTTCTTTCTTTCTTTCATAACATAGTATGTATAACTCACCTTCAATTTTAGTGGGAACAGTGTTGTTGGCACTGCTGATGGCGCCCCCCTCTTCTGTCCTCCTTGCCCTCTGTAGAAATGGCCCTGGGAGGAAGCATGGAATCCAGAAGCCGCAATCCTCAATTGCTGCCTGAACTCCACCCTGGCTCCGTCACTTCCCATATCAGTTGCATGAGCAGCTCTGCGGGCCGGATAAAAAGGTCCGCCGGGCCGCAGTTTGCCCATCACTGGCCTAGTGGCATTCAGCACTAATTCTTTTGTGATGCCCTTACATGTCAGGGGTTACACATGCGCTGCACTGAAGGGATCGCCGTGTGTGTACCCTTTGCCGACAGGTGCAGGATGCCTGCTCAACATCGTTTGTCATAGGGATTTTAATACAGGAGCAGACTAATTTATTTGGTGAAAGACTACATTTATTTGGTAAAAAACAAATTTATTTGCTGAACGACTAATTCTTTCAGTAAAAGAATAATTTTTCAGATAAAAGAAATTTTCTGCCCCGCATTACGGGGCAGGTAGAAGTGGAGGTCAGATGCCGGTGTCTACTTGTTCACCTCCACGGTCCCGGACTCCTGGCACAGCATGCCTTCCAGCCTGTTCCCTGTAGCACATTTTTTAAGGGCCGGGGGTTGTTCACACAACCATGCCGTATTTTGCGGTCCGCAAATTGCGGATCCACAAAACACAGATGCCGCCCGGGTGCCTTCTGCAATTTGTGGAACGGAACAGGAGGCCCATTATATAGATGCCTATTCTTGTCTGCAAAACGGACAAGAATAGGACATGTCTCATAATTTTTGCGGGGTCACGGAATGGAGCACATGGAGTGCTGTCCGCATCTTTTGCGTACCCATTGAAATGACTGGTTCCATATAAGGACTGTATACGGAATGCAAAAAACAGCCCCTTAAGGGTTAACTACATGTCAACTGTGCTGACCTTCTGAGCAATTCCATCCTTCATGCATCTACAGTGGATATAAAAAGTCTGTGATGTAAAAAAATGAGACAAAGATATATTTTCAGAACTTTTTCCACCTTTAATTTGACATATAAACTGTACAACTCAATTGAAATACAAACATGCTTCACTGTGGGTATGGTGTTCTTTTGGTGATGTGCAGTGTTGTTTTGTGTCAATCATATTTTTTGGAATTATGGCCAAAAAGTTCAACCTTGGTTTCATCAGACCATAACACCTTTTCCCACATCCTTTTGGGAGACTTCAGATGTGTTTTTGCAAAATGTAGCCTGGCTTGGATGTTTTTCTTTGTAAGAAAAGGCTTTTGTCTTGTCACTCTACCCCGTAGCCCAGACATATGGAGAATATGGGAGATTGTTGCCACATGTACCACACAGCCAGTACTTGCCAGATATTCCTGCAGCTCCTTTAATGTTGCTGTAGGCCTCTTGGTAGCCTCCCAGACCAGTTTTCTTCTCGTCTTTACATCAACTTTGGAGGGATATCCAGTTCTTGGTAATGTCACTGTTGTGCCATATTTTCTCCACTTGATGATGAATGTCTTCACTGTGTTCCATGGTATATCTAATGCCTTGGAAATTCTTTTGTACCCTTCTCCTGACTGATACCTTTTAACAGTGAGATCCCACTGATGCTTTGGAAGCTCTCTGTGAACCATGGCTTTTGCTGTGGGATGCGACTAAGAAAATTTCAGGAAAGACCAACTAGAGCAGCTGAACTTTATTTGGGGTTAAGCAGAGGCACTTTAAATGATGGCAGGTGTATGCTGACTCCTATTTAACACGATTTTGTATGTGATTGCTTAATTCTGAACACAGCTACATCCCCAGTTATGCAACCACATTATTTATTTATTTTTTTGTTTTCTTCCCTCCACCTAAAAGATTTCAGTTTGCTTTTCAATTGAGTGGTACAGTTTATAGGTCACATTCAAGGTAAAAAAAGTTCTGAAATGATTTATCTTTCTCATTTTTTTACAACACAGAAACCTGACATTTTAACAGGGGTGTGTAGACTTTTTATTATATCTACTGTATATAAGTGGTCCAGCCCTCTTCCTAGGTGCCTGAGCGTCAAAGTTCTTTGTGTTCTGCTATGGTTGCATTTGTACGTGCTTGTGTTCCTGAATTCCTGATCCGTGCTTGTCTTCTGGATTCCACTACCTGTCTGATCCTTGCCAGCTCTGTCTGTACTCTCCTGTTGCTGATCCGGATTGCCTGACCTGTACCTGTTGCAAAGAAAAAAGGGGTCAGTCAGCACATTCCAATGCGCAGGTCCGTGATGCCATGGCTAGAAACACAAAGAAAAAAAAAACACAATGCAACAGCATTTTTCTTTCTTTGTATTTCTAGCCATGGCAGCGCGCACCTGCGCATTGGGATGTGCTGACTGACCCCCTTTTTCTTTGCAGTTTGTACTAGAGTTGTGGCTGACTCAAGTTAGTCTTGCACCCCTGACCAGACTGTCTGCTCCATAGGCTGATTTTAATAAGTGTAAGTATAAAGCTGTAGCCTGCTCTCCCTGCACTCACTGGAAGCCTTTTGGCACCAGGAGAAGTATAGAGTGGACTTTCATTGCATTCATTGGAAGCCACCTGGCACCAGAAGAAGTATAGAGTGGGCTCAGCATGCATGTTGGTACCTGCATCCCCTGAATTTAATGGAGGCCATATTGGCACAAAAAATGATAAAAAGCAGTGTGGATCTGGCATGCATTTGGAAACTGCACTCCCTGAATTTTATGGTGGCCGTTGCGGCAAATAACAGGTAGCATTTAGTGTTAGGTTCCCGTGTTACAGAGATCGCATTGACGTGTGGCAGACAGGCCTAAATAATGTTGTACAACATGTATTTGCCAAGAATCTCACATTTGCAAAATACTGTATCTATGTACAGCATGAAAATGTTTGTGCTTCACGGAAACAAAAGTCCAAAACGAATAAAGAGGGAAACAATGTGCTTCCTGCGAAGGTGGTGAGAGCCTAGCTGCAGTATCTCTGACTTTGAGACATATACACTTTATATGTGGCACTTGCCTTACAGCTGGTAATATTGTTACATATGTGTATACTCTGTATGCAGGCTCTTCTTCTTCCTTTGTCTTTTTCTGTCTTCTATGTGACAGTTATTTATCTTTTAATATGAATCTATATATATATATATATATATATATATATATAAAAAGGATACCGCTTCCGAGATATTCCCAAAAAATGACTTTCATTAGCCAATACAAGCCTCCCAGCCTTTCACTAAAAGGGAACCTGTCATGTGGATATTTGATTATAATCTAATTAATTATATACAATTATTAACTACTAAAAAGTACCTTAGATGTATTCACTTACTGGTGTGACAGACGGTTACCTCATAATGTACTCACAAAGATGCCACATGCCGCATGCTAATGAGATGATTTGAGTCCAGCGTGATGTCAGTCAGTCCAGCGTTTTTTTAATTCAGAGCTATAGCCACTCCCCTGCCCACCTGCTGCTGATTCATATGGAAAATAACTGTCAATCAGCAGCAGGTAGGCGGGGAGAGTCAGGAGCTCATGAATATTCTGGACTCATCATTATGAGCTGGAGCTTTTCAATACAAGATGTTGGCAGATTGACTGGGTCAATTAAAAAAAGTGAGCCAGCATTTTGCTAAGAGAATCAGTCACTTATGTATGTTGCCCTTAGTTAGGACACCATAAAACTAATGACAGGTTCCCTTTAAATCCTAACTTCCATACAAACGGTCACATGTGCAGTGACCAGGAACAGGTTCACTGAAGCCACTTTTAGTGCAGTGGCTGGGTCAAGTGGATAATATATCCTGTATTTGTCGTGACGCCAATTGCAGCGTGCGCAGGGTACTATCCCATGGCCCTTTCAAGGTGTTATATTGAACGATCCAGATTAGTAATGCCAGAGTGGTGTAATGGCCTAAAATGTCTCTATAGCTTGATGTTAGTTGTGTCACGGTGTCTCCTACCTGGGTACGGCTGGACTCCTGGCTCCTGGCTTACTTGCAATAAATTTGAGTGTAGTGATAGTAGGAGTAATAGAGGAACTTGGCAGAATAAATGATGTTCAGACCTTTATATGAAGTTCAAACGTTTCTTTACTTTAAATAACTTTCATCCAAGCGGTATACAGCTTTGGTCTCTTGGTCCCAGCAGGTTTTTGCAATCATTGGCAGGAATGAGTACTTCTGCTTTAAATGTGGAGCTTGCAGGATAAAAATGTCTGCTTGGCAGCTCTGTAATTGTGGCAGGGTTAGCTTCTGCACTTATCTGGTACCTTCTGCTGTGTGGGGACAGACTAGCTGAGGAGGAAATTGCTTCTCCTAGGAATCTGGACTCACAGAAGGATTCTCAGGGGATGCTTTCTTCCTGGAACTCTGGAGGTTGTCTGTAGGTTCTGCTTTCCTCATCCAGCAGAGCTGAAGGTGCTCAATTTGGGTATATGGCCAAGTCTCAGCCGAGACTAGGTCCTTACTGTCTTCCCAATGCAGGGGTTATCCTAGACACTATCACACAGCCTTCCCAAGCAGGGGTGGCTGGTACACTGACTAAACTTCCTTCTCCACCCATGCTGCAGGATGTGGGACCAGCCCACCACTCCACAGAACGGGAGCTGAGCTGGAAAAATCCATTCCAGCTCAGATACACCAAACTGTAGCTTGTACCTGCCAATGGGTTGCTGCCACCTACTGGAAACCAGGCAAATTACATGAACAATTGCATTTAACATGGTTTTGTATGCACATTTGTGGAAGAAATAATATAAATTACATCTGATGACAGTATAAAGGCTCCTAGGAGATAGTAGCGGGGTAGAGGCGTGTAGTAACACAACAATGTTACACATGTCCCTTATCAGCCAATGGAAGTTCGCAGGTCCTACTCCAGGTTGCCATAAGAACTGATCACAGGTTTTAGCAGTTTGCAGGTCCTGAAATATTCAGTCATATGACGTATGACGGCACAACTACAGTGTAACATGCATGGGGGGAAGGGCCACTAATAAACGGACTGGCCCTGTGGAGTTCCCTGTTAAAGGAACGGGGCGCTGTGGAGTTCACTGTTAAAGGGGCGGGCACCGTGGAGTTCACTTTTAAAGGGGCGGGCACTGTGGAGTTCACTTTTAAAGGGGCGGGCACCATGGAGGTCTCTGTTAAAGGGGCGGCCACTGTTAAAGGGGTGGCCACTGTGAAAGTAAATGTTAAAGGGGCGGTCACTGTTAAAGGGACAGCCACTGTGAAAGTCACTGTTAAAAGGGTGGTCACTGTTAAAGGGGCAGCCACTGTGAAAGTCACTGTTAAAGGGGCGGCCATGTGAAAGTCACTTTTAAAAGGGCAGCCACCGTGAAAGTCACTGTTAAAGGGGCAGTCACTGTTGAAGGGGCGGCCACTGTGAGAGTCACTGTTAAAGGGGTGGTCACCATTAAAGAGGCGGCCACTGTGAAAGTCACTGTTAAAGGGGCAGCCACTGTGAGAGTCACTGTTAAAGGGGCGGTCACCATTAAAGAGGCGGCCACTGTGAAAGTCACTGTTAAAGGGGCGGTCACCGTTAAAGAGGCGGCCATTGTGAAAGTCACTGTTATTTAATAAAATTGCAATAAATAAATACCCGAGCAACGCGGGGGTCAAAAGCTAGTTATTAATAAAGGTGGTGAATGGAATTTTGGAACCAGTGCCTGTTTCAGATTGGTGGTATGCACTGTGGGGATTAGCTCTGGGCGGCAGGGTAAGTGGACGCAGTGCAGAAGCATACAACAGTTCTTAAACACAAGTTCAGTGTGTACACAGTTTTAAGTCCTGATGCTCAATTCACACCGTGCCGTGGGTGCAGCTTAAGAAGGTCCAGTCTTGGTGTTTAATTCACACCATGCTGCGAGTACAGCGGAAGAGGGATAAGTCCAGGTGTTCGCCGACCTGTCCTCCCAGACAGGCTACAAGCCGACATCCAGCCACAGGCCTCACACACACCCTACTGCCGTCCAGCTGGCCTTTTAAGACAGTCAGGGTTCAGCAAAGGCTGGACCGGCATATGAGATCCAGATTGGTCCTTGACCTCATCTGGGTGTCAGTCAGTCCAGCAGCACATGCTGGGAGGTAAATACCTTCCTCTCCACATCAGACCTTTCACTGTGTCACAGCACTTACAAACATTGCAGATCACATCAGTTCGCCACTGAAAAAACACAGCCTAATACAGTACCGGTGAAGTGTATAAGATTATATATATATATATATATATATATATATATGTATATATATATATATATATATATATATATCTTAGATATATTCTATACAAACACTGTGTGTGTCATTGGTAATGGCAGGTAATATGCATATAATTTATATTATAATGGAGGGACCCTGGACATTTAGGAGGGGTACACATGGCAATACTGGCATTGCCTGGTACCTTTAGGTATATATTTCTAGGCTACATAGGTTTTCTGCCTAGTGATGACAGGTTATTTTTAGCCGTGAGTTTTGGAGGGAAAGTTTTCCCGCTTCTGTCAGGATCACTGGGCAGATTCAAACTCCCCCTTTAATTGGTCAGTAGAGTTATCTGGACCACAGTCCACTCCTAACCAAATCCCTTCATGTTTCACTCACTGTTATGCACATTTTGCCCCAAACTTACTGGCCGTGTGAGCGTCTTGTCTATAATTATTAGAGTGACCCAGGGGCCTAAACCAGACAAGGCCACAGTGCACAGCGAATCAGCAATGTCTCTTGACTTGCCTCTCCTCTGCTCACTAATGGCGGCACTGGCGGGTCAATGAGTTTGTCTCGTGACCTGCCGGTGAAGTAACTAGGAGGGTGGGGATAACTGTCTGCACATACCGGGACACTTACAACAGGGCTGTAGCTGCCTGGCTGCAAGTGATAGCAGCATCCTGACTGCCGCCCTAGTGGAGTCAGTAACAGCCAGAGCCGCTTCAGTAGCAAGCTGTTGAGCGCAGCAGAGATTGCGCTGGCAGACCCCCCCCCCCCCCCCCCAGAATTCAAATGTGGACAGCACACGGACGGACATGTGCATGAGGCCGCGTTTACACAGTCAGTCTTTCCATTATACTTTATAGCTTCCACTCCTGGTTTAGGCTCACAATCACTGATGGAAATCACTGACCAAAACACTGACTGTGGCTTAAGGGCTGTTTCACACGAGCGGATGCCATGCGTGACATCCGCTGCGTGAATGACAGCCAAGACCCGATGCGGACAACAGAAGCACGGAGCATTAATATGATTGATAATGCTCCGTGCCTCTCTGTGATCTCTTTACTACGAAATCACAGTGAGATAAAGTTGTTATTGTGATTTCGTAGTAAAGAGATCACAGAGAGGCACGGAGCATTATCAGTCATGTTACTGCTCCGTGCTTCTTCTGTCCTCATCGGGTCTTGGCTGTCATTCACGCAGCGGATGTCACGCACGGCATCCGCTCGCATGAAACAGCGCTAATTCTCTGACTTTGGAAGTTAATTATTTGTCCCAGACCTTGTTTAGGAGTTTCATAGGGGTGAATACAAGGTATTTTTTTCTTAAGGGTACTTTCACGCTAGCGTTTTTCTTTTCCGGTTTTGAGTTCCTTCCCAGTTTTATCCTAGTGCATTCTGGATGGAGAGCATTCCGTTCAGGATGCATCAGGATGCATAAGTTTAGTCTCTCTTACATTTTTTGGCCAGAGAAAATACTGCAGCATGCTGTATTTTTCTCTCCGGCCAAAAATCCTGAACACTTGCCGGAATACCGGGCATTAATTTCCATTGAAATGTATTAGTGATGGATCTGGCATTAAAATTGCCGCATTGACGAATCCGTTCTTCCGGTCTGCACATGCGCAAACCTTTAAATTGTGAAAAAAATTTATGCTAGATCTGTTTTTCCATATAACAATCCGGAAAGACGGATCCGGTATTGCAAATGCAATGCATTTGACAGACAGATCCGCATCCGAATCCTTCTCACAAATGCATCCGTTTGCCTGCCGGAATCCTCTGTCACAAGTGTGAAAGTAGCCTAAGGCCCCCGCAAGTAGGAACACAATTGCAGTCAGTTTTAACTGTGATTGTGTTCTGATGTTCAGTTTTTATCGCGCGGGTGCAATGTGTTTTGCACGCGCGTGATAAAAAACTGACTGTGGTACCCAGACCCGAACTTCTTCACAGAAGTTCAGGTTTGGGTTAGGTGTTCTGTAGATTGTATTATTTTCTCTTATAACATGGTTATAAGGGAAAATAATAGCATTCTGAATACAGAATGCATAGTACAATAGCGCTGGAGGGGGTAAAATAAATAAATAAATAATTTAACTCACCTTAGTCCACTTGTTTCCACAGTCGGCATCTCTTCTGTCTTCATCTTTGAGCAATAGGACCTTTGATGACGTCACTGCGTTCATCACGTGGTCCGTCACATGAACCATACTGATGGATCATGTGACAGACCATGTGATGAGCGTAGTGACGTCATCAAAGGTCCTATTCGTCACAGAACAAGACAGAAGAGATGCCGACTGCGCAAACAAGTGGATTAAGGTGAGTTAAATTTTTTTTTTTAACCCCTCCAGCCCTATTGTACTATGCATTCTGTATTCAGAATGCTATTATTTTCCCTTATAACCATGTTATAAAGGGAAATAATAATGATCGGGTCGCCATCCCGATCGTCACCTAGCAACCGTGCGTGAAAATCTCACCGCATCCGCACTTGCTTGCGGATGTTTGCGATTTTCACGCAACCCTATTCATTTCTTTGGGGCCTACGTTACGTGAAAAACACACAAAGAGGAGCATGCTGCGATTTTCACGCAATGCACAAGTGATGCATGACAATCACTGCTCATCTGCACAGCCCCATAGAAATGAATGGGTCCGGATTCAGTGCGGGTGCAATGGGTTCACCTCACACATTGCACCCGCGCGGAAAACTCGCCCGTGTGAAAGGGGCCTAACACTTCAACAGTCTGAACTATTTTGTCGCGTCTACTATATAAATTTAAAATTTAAATCTGTTTTAATTCTAGTCTGTAAGCAGCAAAAAGGTTAAATTAATATTTTCTTTCTTTCATGATTCCTGGCTGTTGTTCAGTATCATATAATTGTTTATGATTCGCTGAATTAAGATAAAATACGGCAGTTAATCTGCTGCCCTGATGTGACACACCAGAACAAGTTTGCCAAGTTGGCAGATGATGGGGGGGATGTTAGTTGAAGGGTGGCAATGCTTCAGCGAAATACTTCTTCTGCCTGCCAGGGAAATGTCAGCTCCAACAAGAATGGGACTAGGCCAGATAGGTGCTGGTAGTGGCAGATTCAATTATTAGCATTACAAATAGGACAATCTGTCACAAAGACCGGGTTTGTTGAACTGTGTGTTGTCTTCTTGGCGCCCGAATTTGACATATCATGGATCGGGTTGATTGATTCCTGGGAGGAGATGGTGAAGACTGGCACATTGTTACCAATGACATAGTTAGAGGTAGATTGAAAGTCATTCAAATTGATTAAAGGGACTTAAAGGGGTTGTCTCTAGTGTTGCTCAAGCATGCTTGGCCGAACACTGCGTGTGCTCGAGCGCGGTGCTCGAGTCATCTCCCCACTAAACGTGCAGGTAAGTAAGTACTACCACTAACTGTTATGCTGTAACCATGTTGGTTACTGGCATTACAGTGATTGGCTGGCCGGAATGCGTCATCAGGTGCTATAAAGTACCCGATGACGCGTGGTTCGGCCAGTCTTAGTCAGGGAGAGCTATGCTTTAGAAGGGACAGATAGTGTAGGGAATTGAATTTTATTTTTTTGTTAGGCAGGTTTTGTGTTAGAGACCCAAAAGTCCTTTTAAGGACTATTGTTGTATCTGGCAGCAATATACATTATTAGCGCAACCTGCGCTAAATTGCGTTCAATTGTTGCGAACCCGAACTGTAAGGCCTAGTTCACACTTCAGTGTTTGGTCAGTGATTTCCATCAGTGATTTGTGAGCCAAAACCAGAAGTGGAGCCTCCATAGACATTAGGTAGAAGGGAAAGATCTGCTCCTGTTCTATGTTTAGAGCTGCACCTGGTTTTGGCTCACAAATCACTGATGGAAATCACTGACCAAACACTGAAGTGTGAACGAGGCCTAAAGAATTTTTGGACCCCGGGCCCGAACCCGAACATTTCTGCAAAAATTTGGGTTCGGGTTCGGTGTTCGGCAATTTCTTGGCGCTTTTTGAAAGGCTGCAGAGGAGCCAATCAACAAGTGTTTAACTCTATACCCTTAGAAGCCATCACAGCCATGCCTATTAATGGCATGGCTGTGATTGGCCAGTGCATCATGTGACCCAGCCTCTATATAAGCTGGAGTCACATAGCGCTGCACGTCACTCTGCTGTTACTAGTGTAGGGAGAGGATGCTGCTGCTGTGAGGGAGAGAATAGGAAAGAATCTTTAATCAGAACTGCAATTAAACTCAGCGATCTACATAGATTTAGTTTTGTGGGTGCAGTGCATAATCTTTTTAGCCTGTCCTGAGCCCAGTGACAGAGAAAAAGAACCTTTATCCGTCTGTTTGTTAGATGACCATTTTATGCAAGCTCAGTGCACCAGCACAGCATATGTGCTTTTGTGACATTGAAATCCAAGCTTGCAATAATAATCTGGGTTTAAAAAACACCCATTTTTGGCAATATCCTACATCTAGTGCCTTTGCAGCATTTGTCAGTGTGCAATTTAAGCTAGAAATACAGCTATAATTTTCTGGGTATTAAAAAACACCCTTTTTGTGCAAAATACACAATTTTACAGCCCTTGCTGCATCTGCACATGTGAAATTCAAGCGTTATATACAGCTGTCATGTTCTGTTAGTAAAAAAAAACACCCTTTTTGGGCAAAATACTTAATATTGCAGCCCTTGCTGCATCTGTGATTGTTAAAAACAAGTTTGAAATACTTTCTGGCTTTGAAAAAACACCAATTTTTGACAATAACTTTCATCTTGGACCTATGCCGCATTAGTCAGTGTGCAATTTAAGCTAGAAATACAGCCCATTTTGGGCAAAAAACTTAATTTTGCAGCCTTTGCTGCATATGTCATTGTGAGATACACCCTTTAAATACTGTGGTTCTATTCTGCTATTAATAAAAAAAACATTTTGGGCGAAAATCTTTGATTGCGGCCTAGTCTGCATCTGTACGTGTGAGATACACCCTTTACATACTGTGGTTTCTTTTCTGCTAGTTTGAAATACTTTCTGGCTTTGAAAAAACACCCATTTTTGGCAATAACCTTCATCTTGGACCTATGCCGCATTAGTCAGTGTGCAATTTAAGCTAGAAATACAACCCATTTTGGGTAATAAACTTAATTTGGCAGCCTTTGCTGCATATATCATTGTGAGATACACCCTTTAGATACTGTGGTTCTATTCTATTAAAAAAACACCCATTTTGGTCAAAAATCTTAAATTACGCCCTAGTCTACATCTGTACGTGTGAGAAACACACTTTAGATACTTTGGTTCTATTCTTCTATTAAAAAAACACCCATTTAGGGCAAGATCCTACATTTGAAAAATATGAGGAGAGGGTCACTCACAAGTAAAACACCTTCCTCAGGTGCGAGTAGGCGACAGAACCTGCAGCGGTATTTGGTCGGGCCTAATGTGGCTCTACGAATGGTGAGGCCAGAACAAGTACAGGCGATAGTAGATTGGGTTGCTGACAGTGCCTACATTTCCTTCACATTGTCTCCCACCCAGTCTCCTGCTGAAAGATCAGAGTTGGCACCTGCAGCCGATGTCCATCAGTCTTTCACCTCACCCCCTTGCAAATTAGCCAAGCAGTCTTAACCCCAAGTCATGCAGCTGTCTCTTCTGCTTTTTGATGACTCTGTTAGTCCACCTAGCCCTGCCCCAGAAATGGAAGAGATCGAGTGCACCGATGCCCAACCACTTATGTTTCAAGATGAGTACATGGGAGGACCATCGCAGCATGTCTCGGATGATGACGAAACTCAGGTGCCAACTGCTGGGGCTTTCGAAAGTGTGCAGACTGATAAGGAGGGCAGGGGTGAAGACTGGGTGGACGATAATGTGGAGGACGATTAGGTCCTCGACCCCACATGGAATCAAGATCATGCGAGTGACCTATGTAGTTTGGAGGAAGAGGCAGTGGTTGCACAGAGTCACCAGCACAGCAGAAGAGGGAGCAGGATGAAAAAGCGGAGCGGCCGTCCCCTAAACAGTACGCCTGCTACTGCCCACTGCAGCAAGGGATCGAGCACACCAAATCCAGCTCCAAAGAGTTCCCTGGCGAGGCAGTTCTTCAGACAATGTGCTGACCACAAGACACAAGTGGTTTGCACGCTGTGCAATTAGAGCCTGAAGCGAGGCAAAAATGTTCTCAACCTGAGCACAACCTGCATGACCAGGCATCTAAGTGCAAAGCACAAGCTGCAGTGGAGTAGGCACTTCGAAAACCAAGAAAGGTCTCTAGCTCCTCCTGCTTCCTCTTCTGCTGCAGTCTCGGCCTCTTCATCCACCTCTGGAGTGACAGTGGCACCTGCCACCCCGCAGAGGATCTGCTAGCAACATTACCACCTGGGTCACCAAGCATCTCCACAATGTCCCACGGAAGCGTTCAGCTCTCTATCTTCCAAACACTGGAGCTGAAAAGGAAGTGCCCCCCTACCCACCTGCGATCCCTGGCCCTGAATGCCAGCATTTCAAAATTATTGTCCTTTGAAATGCTGTCATTCCGTCTGGTGGAGACGGAGAGTTTGAAAAGCCTTATGGCGGTGGCTGTCCCATAGTACGTCGTGCCCAGCCGCCACTACTTTTACAGGCGTGCCATCCCTTCCCTGCACAACCAAGTGGGGGACAAAATCAGGTGTGCACTGCACAACGCCATCTGTGGCAAGGTGCACCTCACTACGGATACGTGGACCAGTAGGCACGGTCAGGGATGTTATATCTCCATAACAGCACACTGGGTGAATGCAGTGGCAGCTGGGCCTGAGGCGGATAGCAGTTTGGCGCATGTCCTTCCACCACCAAGGATTGCAGGGCACTTCAGTTTGCCTCCTGTTGCTTCCTCCTCCTACACCGCTTCCTCATCCTCTACCGGCTCCTCATCCGGTCAGCGTAACACCTTCACCACCAACTTCAGCACGGCCAGGGGTAAATGACAGCAGGCAGTATTAAAACGTATCTGTTTGGGGGACAAACCCCACACCTTGCAGGAGCTGTGGACGGGCTTTGAACAACAGACCGATGAGTGGTTGGTGCCAGTGAGCCTCAAGCCCAGCCTGGTGGTGTGCGATAATGGGTGAAATACCATAGCAGCTCTGGGACTAGACTGTTTGACGCACATCCCTTGCCTGGCGCATGTGCTGAATTTGGTAGTGCAGAGATTTCTTAAAAATTACCCCGATATGTCAGAGCTGCTGCATAAAGTGTGGGCCGTCTGTGCGCGCTTTAGGCGCTTTCACTCTGCTGCAGCTCGCCTGTCAGCGCTGCATTGTAACTTCGGCCTTCCCGATCACCGCCTCATATGCGACGTGCCCACAAGGTGGAACTCCACCTTGCACGTGCTGGCCAGACTGTGCAAGCCGCAGGCGATAGTGGAGTTTCAGATGCAGCACGCATGGGTGAGTAGCTCTGCGGAACAGCACCACTTCACCACCAATGACTGGGCCTCCATGCGAGACCCGTGTTCCTTGTTACGCTGTTTCTAGTACTCCACCAACATGGCCAGTGCTGATAACGCCATTCTCAGCATTACTATTCCACTTCTATGCCTCCTTGAAAAAATGCTGCTGGCGATGATGAAAGAGGATGTGGCACAGGAGGAGTAGGAGGAGGAAGAGGGATCATTTCGTGGGGTTTCCAGCCAGTCATTCACAAGTGGCTCCGAAGGTGGGTTCCTGCACCCACAAACGCCAGGTACACAATTGTCCAGCCAGGGCACAGTTCTGGAGGATGACAAGGTGGAGTATGAGGAGATGGAGGAGGAGGAACCATGTTCACAGCAGGGTGGCACCCAGACCAGTTCATGGCCATCACTGGTGCGTGGCTGGGGGATACAGAGGACACAGACGATACACCTCCCACAGAGGACAGCTTGTCGTTGCCTCTGGGCAGCCTGGCACACATGAGCGATTACATGCTGCAGTGTCCCCGCAACGACCGCCGAGTTGCCCATATTCTAACTTGACTTGTGCTGATTACTGGGTGGCCATGCTGCTGGATCTCCGTTACAAGGTCAACGTACCTTAATTCCTTAATTCCCTCACTGGAGTGTGATCGTTAGATGCGTGAATACAAGCGCACGCTGGTAGACGCGCTGCTGGTGGCATTCCCACCTGACAGCGGGGGCACAGTGGAAGCACAGGGCGAAGGCAGAGGAGGAGGAAGAGGTCGCCAACACAGCTAGGGCACCGCCAGCACCTAAGAAGGCAGGGTTAGCATGGCTGAAATGTGCAAAAGCTTTGTCAGCACACCACAACAAACAGCACCGCCAGCTGATATGGAACGTCTTAGCAGGAGGCAGCATTTCAGCAACATGGTGGAGCAGTATGTGTGCACATGCCTACACATACTAAATGACGGGTCTGCACCCTTCAACTTCTGGGTCTCCAAATTGGGCACATGGCCTGAGCTTGCTCTTTACGCCTTGGTGGTGCTGGCCTGCCCTGCAGCCAGTGTATTATCTGAACGTGTGTTTAGCACGGCATGAGACGTTATCACAAACAAGCGCAGCCGCCTGTCCACAGCCAATGTGGACAAGCTCGCGTTCATTAAAATGAACCAGGCATTGATCCCACAGGATTTGTCCATACCTTGTGCAGAATATACCGGCCTTAAGCAGCCATTGTTATGCTACAGCACAATTGCTCATTCTTGTATTTTGGATATTTCACACTCTTTTGAAGTGTACCCTAATAAAAAATAATAAAAAATGTAAACCAAAAAACAGTGTTGGCTTCCTCGTCCTCCTCCACCGCTGCTTCCACCTACACCGCTATGTCCACCACCTCCTCAAACTCCTACTCCATATGGACCTCCACCTCATAATTTTTTTTTTATTTGTACGTATTTTATTTTATGTCCTTTCAATAATTTGTCTGTTACATTTTCGGGTGAAATTTACCAATTTTTGGGTGTGGTATACCACTGCTCTACCTAGTAGACAGGTTAAAAAAATTCACTAATTTATCTGTTACATTTTTGGGTGAAATTCACCAATTTTTGAGTGTGATATACCACTGCTCTACCTAGTAGACAGGTAAAAAAATACAATAATTTGTTTGTTACATTCTTGGGTTGACATTTTGCAATTTTTGCCGTGAATATACCTCTACTTTGCATAGGTGACAGGGACCGAAATTTTTAAAAATAATCTGTTCCATTGGTGGGCTTTTCTGGCGATGAAAACCCCCGGCTCTGCATAGGTGACAGGGACTTAAATTTCTAAAATTAATCTTTAATTGGCCCTTTCATTTGATCCTTCTGCTTTAATAGCTTGTCCCACATTTCCTCTTCATTCCATTGCAGCCATTGACCTCCCTTGGATGAGGTCTCCCTTTCTCACGCCCCCTCTCCAGTGTGGAACCCTGATTCGCAGATAACCATGAACAACATGGTAGGCTCAGAAAATAACATTGAAAGTTGATAGAAAAGACCTCACAGGGACATGCGATCAGGCAGAAGTTATCTAGAGTCAACAAAGCAGCAGCAGGGCCTCTCCTGGCTAATGTTTCCAAATCCTAAATACCCCAGTGACATTCCTTATAATTTTTTATTAATCAGTCCAATAACAGGGCATCCTAAGAGTCCTGTATTATTTATCGTCACTACCGCCCCCGAGTCGGTAGTGGTTAATTTCCGTGCGCCCTCTCCTTTCCTTCAATTCTTCAGTTTTAATAGCTTCGCCCACATTTCCACTCGATCATAATTAAATTTCATCCATTAACCTCCCTTGAATGTGGTCTCTCTTTCTCACGCTTCCTCACCGGGGTGGAACCCTGATTTGCTGGTAACTGTGATCAACATGGTAGGCGCAGAAAAGAACATCGAAAGTTTATAGAGCAGATATCCAATTGGATCGTGAACATCACGGGGACGTGCGACATAGTGGGGCAGTATATTTGCACACGCCTACATGAACTGACTGATGGTTCTGCCCCCTGCAACTTTTGGGTCTCTAAATTGGGCACATGGCCTGAGCTTGCCCTTTACGCCTTGGAGGTGCTGGCCTGCCCTGCAGCCAGTGTATTGTGTGAATGTGTGTTTAGCATGACTGGAGGGGTTATCACAGATTATATTTCCCAATGTTTTGGGGTGTACCCTAATTAAAAAATAAAAATAAAAATTTAAAACCAAAAAGCAGTGGAAGCTACCTCCTCCTCCTCCACCGCCACTTCCATCTACACCGCCACATTCACCGCCTCCTCAACCTCCTACTCCTTATGGGCCGCGTCCTTCTAGATCAAGATTATTATTATTTTTATGTATTTTATGTTATTTAAAGTCATTTCCCTATCCATATTGTTTGCAGAGCACTTGCCATGCTCTTAACCACATTTTGTTGGCATTTGCAGCCCTCTAGCCTTTTCCATTAAATTTTTACAGCCATTTTAGTGCTTCAAAGTTCGGGTCCCCATTGACTTCAATGGGGTTCGGGTTCAGGGTCAAGTTCGGGTCCAGAACTCAAACTTTTTTGTGAAGTGTCCAGGTGTCCACTCAACTCTAATTAAGACTATCTCTGCCAATGATGCTGCCACCCGCTGGTAACCAGGATAAATACATGAACCATTACATTTAACATAGTTTTATATGCACATTTCTGGAGGACATAAGAAAAATCACATCTGATGACAGTATAAAGGCTCTTAGAAGATAGTAGCGGGGTAGAGGCATGTAGTAACACAACTCTGGGGTGTTACACAAGCAGGTAGCGTACAGAAACACCAGCACGGGTCAGCTAAACAGGAACACAAGCATCGATATCAGCAACCTTTACAGGACACAAGGACCTCGACACTTAGGCACATGGGAAGGGGGTTGAGCCACTTATATCAGCAAGGTCACAGGGGCAAGGGGGGAAAGTGCCCCCCCTGGGGCCAGTAGCACTGGTGGATCCAGGGGGGGCAATGGGGAAATTGCCACCCCCCCGAGCTGCTCAGAAGGGGGGGGAGGCGGCGGTGGGGTACAACAGGGAGATGAATGCTTCCATTGTGAAAGCGTTCATCTCCATAGTCATCTGTTTCGCCGTCCTCAGAATAGCGATACAGATGACTGTGCTGAGGAAGGGAAGGGAGAGGCATGTCCCTTTCCCTTTCTCTGATAGGCTGCAGGCACTAGGCCGGCAGCCTATCAGAGGCCGGCGCAGGCGGCACGATGATGTCATCGCGCCGCGTGAGCCGTACAGCGGGGGACACAGGCCGTAAGAGGCCTGCATCGCATCGCTGCCAAGGAGGTAAGTATAAGTGTTTATTTTTTTTGCGTACAATACTGGTGGCTACTGGCACATAATGGGGGTCTCTGGCTACTGGCACATAATGGAGGTCTCTGGCTACTGGCACATAATGGGGGGCTCTGGCTACTGGCACATAATAGGGGGTTGTAATTACTGGCACATGATGGGGGGCTGTTATTACTGGCACATGATGGGGGGGCTGTTATTACTGGCACATGATGGGGGGCTGTTATTACTGGCACATTATTGGGGGCACTATAGGGGCATCTACTGAGGTCACAAACAAGGGGTGTTTTATATGGGGGGCTCTGTGCAGTAGAATATTATGGTGGGTACTATGAGGAAGAGGGGAGAGGAGTACTATGGTGTCATCTACAGGGGGGCACTAAGAAGGGGTATTTTATATTTGAAAATTATGAGGGACACTGAGGGCATCTACTGGGGCATTTTATACTGGTACATTATTTGGGGCACTAGGAGGAAGGGGGGAGAGGAGCACTATGGAGGCATTTATTGGGGGCACTATATAGGGGTATTTTATACTGGCATATTATGGGGACACTATGGGCACATTAGCTCAACTGGGGGCATTACAAGGGGGTATTTTTTGCACTGTCACATTATAAGGAGAATTATTTCTACTGGGGGGGCATTATGGTGGGCTTATTACTCCCCCATGGTATGACCCCCTAGTAGCAACACCAGCCTCTCCCTGCTCTGCTATTCCTTTGACCCTTCTCCAAATCCTTATTATAAAATCTTTCTCATTAGGATAAAACACATCAGCTCCGCCGAGCCCCCGGCCAAAGTGTGGAAGTAGTGTCCGAGATCCCAAAGGGCCAAGCCAAGTAATTGTAAGTTTTCATGTGAAATATGTTTGTTATACACATATAGCATACACTGTGCCACACAATATACAGTATACCTCTACACTGTGTAGTCTGTTCTATAAGCACCATTGTTTTGTGGCGGCGGACAGAAAATAATCTGGAAGTGCCCCTCCCGAGACCAGGCTCTGGATCCGCCACTGCACAGCTCATGCGTTATTATACTTTGTGATAATGAATATGCCCCTCCCCTTCATTACATTCTCAGAAACAAGCAGAGTATGGACGTCAATAAAATTATGCCCCCCCCCTGGAAAAATTTCTGCGGACGCCCATGCCTGCAAGGACAGAGGCCAGGACTGCAGCGGTAAATGGGAACAACGTCAGCATATCACCGCTGACCACGGAGCCCGGGTAAGCAGCGGCACATCGGCGGACAGCAGCTGCTGTTACAAAGGCCTTGGCATTCTGTGCCTTGGTGTTTGCTTGACTGCCATCTAAACATCTCACTAGGCTTTATGTCTGTAAATGTAAAACCACCTATGATTTTTTTATACATATTTTGCATCTGTATTGCTATTTATCTTGGAAGGTTAATTAATCTTAGGTAATGGCCATCCATGCATCCACCCTGAAACTATATGGACATAGCCTACAACAAAGTGGCACAGCGCTTTTGTAGCACAACTACCACTAGGGTAGAGGGTCACAGTGGACATACCCTCACCAATAGGACATTGGTAACCAATGCCTGATGAAAATATAATTCATAACAATCTTTCTGTTATAAAAACTGCTTCTAGTTAATGCCTTGCAAAATACCTTGGCAAGAATAAAGGGGATGATCTCTTACAACTGAGAAGGCACATGTGCCTTCATTGAGTGAAATTCCACTCACATTAATCTATAAGAACTTGCGCACCCCTGGCTTTCAAACTTCCACTTGATCTTAGAGGTGATAGTCACCTAGTGGGTGCACCCTCAAGCCCCAGCTTATACCTAACCCTTCATTTTTGTACCGCTATATGCACTAGAACTGTAGTCAAGTTGGCAGGAGCTACTCGAAGTGATATAATAGCTATGGTTTTTGCAGTAACCTGTCAGGGAAAGTGTAGTGCCCTGGAGCAAGGGTACTTTGGAGTCTGGATGTTTACGGACATTTGCCCCTATTGCTGCTATTCAAAGTCATCAACTCATTACTTTAGTGCACTTTGAAGGGTTAACTTGCACTATGATTGCTGCACTTGTTTGCACCTATACTGTTTTATACTGTTGAGTTGCATTTATACAATATATCCTGTTCATTTGCACTAAATTGTGGAAAGGGTTAATGTAATGCCAGTTCACACCAATAGAGTTTGTGGAATTCCAGTCTCTGCACTGAAAAGCTAGTAATTTTCCACTGCTATTATAAGAGACTATGCAGAACTAAGTTTTGGAGGGAAAAGTCTGACACGATGACCCTTTGATGTGTGGTTTAGCTCTGTGTCAGGCAGCTGCTGCCAAGGCCAATAAGATAATGGGTTGCATCAAAAGGGGCATAGATGCCCGTGATGAGAACATAGTCCTACCACTTTACAAATCGCTAGTCAGACCACACATGGAGTACTGTGTACAGTTCTGGGCTCCTGTAAACAAGGCAGACATAGCAGAGCTGGAGAAGGTCCAGAGGAGGGCAACTAAAGTGATAACTGGAATGGGGCAACTACAATACCCTGAAAGATTATCAAAATTAGGTTTATTCACTTTAGAAAAAAGACGACTGAGGGGAGATCTAATTAAGGCAGAATGCGGTCGAGAGCGGTCCGTGGTATGCTGGATTCCTGTTCAGAGCAGGAGCGCATGGCGTCATTGGTTGCTATGACGCTGTGCGCTTCATTCCGCCGCTGCTGTACAGTAATACACTCGTATAGATCATACGAGTGTATTACTATAGTGCAGCGGCGGCATGAAGCGCACAGCGTCATAGCAACCAATGACGCCATGCGCTCCTGCTCTGAACAGGAATCCAGCCCGGCATACCACGGACCGCTCTCAGCCGCGGAACACGGCCGTGTGCATTCGGCCTAATATGTATAAATATATCAGGGGTCAGTACAGAGATCTATCCCATCAGCTATTTATCCCCAGGACTGTGACTGTGACGAGGGGACATCCTCTGCGTCTGGAGGAAAGAAGGTTTGTACACAAACATAGAAGAGGATTCTTTCTTTACAGTAAGAGCAGCGAGACTATGGAACTCTCTGCCTGAGGAGGTGGTGATGGTGAGTACAATAAAGGAATTCAGGAGGGGCCTGGATGTATTCCTGGAGTGTAATAATATTACAGGCTATAGCGACTAGAGAGAGATCATTGATCCAGGGAGTTATTCTGATTGCCTGATTGGAGTCGGGAAGGAATTTTTTATTCCCTTAAAGTGGGGAAAACTGGCTTCGACCTCACAGTTTTTTTTTTTTTGCCTTACTCTGGATCAACTTGCAGGATAACAGGCCAAACTGGATGAACAATTGCCTTTTTTCGGCCTTATGCACTATGTTACTATGACCTGTGTAAGTCTGTGGCAGCCTTAAACTGCAACATTGTTTATGTTAAACTGATTCGCTAACACGAAGCACGAGGAAATTCGGCTTTGAGGCAAATTGAATTTATCTTGAAATTCGGATCGAGTTGCACTTCGTGGGATTCAATTCGCTCATCTCTACTCCTGACCCAGAAGAAAAATTCCCGCCTTTGCCCACTGAGTAGGGCACCAATAAATTAAAAGTATTCCCATTTCAGCTCTTGGGTTACAAACATCAAATAGAAGAAGTGCATTAACAATGAACATTCATCCATTAAGTAGCAAATCAACCATTTGCAGTAGCCCTCTGGGGTACTAGATTTGTGTAATGATTGCTGTGAATGAGGCTTCATGTGCAGGATTGTTCTAAATTCCGATCCATGAACCACAGACCTGCAAAATATGGATACCTTCCTTCTGCACTCTGTATTTTTCTGACTTCCATCAATAGAAATGACAATTCATCTGCAATGCGGACCAGAATAGGAAATGCTCCATAATTTGCAGAACAACCAAAGATGTGTTCATGATCTCATGAATGGGTTAGTATGCTATCTGAAAAATACGGGGAGAGCCCACAATTGAAAAATACAGTTGTGTGAATGAGGCCTAAACATGTTTTACATATAGAATTGGAACAACAGAGTATGTCCTTTTTCCTGCTGTGATTGTGATTCAACTGTACATGTGTAGATGACATTACCTTCTTCAAGTTAATTCCTGTTCATGATTGAGATGTTTCACCAATTTTTTTATGGAGTAATATCGTTTTGACAAAAACGATTCATTAGTAGTGTTGAGCGGTGCTGAGCGAATATTCGAATTATGAATTTTAATCTCGAATATCGGCACTTTATATTTTGAATATAGTGCTGTATATTCGTAATGACGAATATTCGCCTTTTTTTTCCCATCTGAACATGATTCCTCCCTGCTTCTTGCTTGTGGGCCAATGGCTCATTGGGCCACAAGCAAGAAGCAGAGAGGAATCATGTGTTCATGTTCAGATGGGAAAAAAATGACGACTATTCTAAAAAACAAATATAGCACTATATTTGCTATATTGCTATATATAATTGGACTGAGCGAAGCAGGAGGGTTGTTTTGATGAATTGCCATTGATCTAGGCTGTTCTAATCTAAATGTTAGGAGGTGTTGGGAGCAATGGTTACCTGAGGGCATAAACACCAGTAGACAGGATTGTTTGATCTGCCAACAAGCACAAGCAGCTCCCACAGTTTAGTTTTCCACAATTCAGACACAGTTGACACCTTTATTACACATATCTGTCTCTGACTAGAACATTTCTAGGCACTTAGCACATGAAAGTTTGGCATCACGGGATCCATTATATGTCCTGCAATTTACAGCCAGTCACCTGTATCTTTGTTTACATAATAACATGACATAATAACATAGTTTATAAGGATGAAAAATACATCTGTCCTTCCAGTTTAGCCTGTTATCTTGCAAAGTTGAACCAGAGGCAGAAAACCCCCCTCATGAAGTTGAAGCCATTTTTTCTCATTTTAGGAGACAAAAATTCCTTTCCAACTCCAATCAGGCAATCAGAATAACTCCCTGGATCAATTACCCTTTTCCAGAATTTTAGCAAATATAACCAGTAATATTATTTCACTAAGTTGCCTTTTGAACGCTTTCAGTGAGTTCAGCATCTCCACCTCTTGAGGCAGAGAATTCCATAGTTTCACTTCTCTGACAGTAAAGAATCCTCTTCTATGTTTGTGTACAAACCTTTTCTCCAGACGCAAAGGATGTCCTCTCATCACAGTCACAGTCCTGGGAATAAATAGATGAGATCTCTGTCTAAAGTGAATAACCCTAATTTTGACAATCTTTCTGGGTACTATAGTCCACCCATTCCAGTTATTACTTTTCCCTCCTCTGAACCCTCTCCAGCAATGCTATGCCTGTCTTGTTCACAGAAGCCCAGAACTGTACACAGTGCTCCATGTGTGGTCTGACTAATGATTAGTAAAGTGGCAGGACTCATTACTTGCATCTACAGTACGTCTATTTTGTTACACCCATAATCATATTGGCCTTGACAGCAGCATTCTGACACTAGTTGCTAGAGTTTATTGTCAACAGAATTTCCTGAGTCCTTTTTCATGACAAAGTTACCTAGTGTTTTGCTATTTGCCATTAAGTATGTACTTGTGACTTGCACTGTATTTTCCCTTCATATGTGCATAACCTTATGTTCTGCCCATCAGGGTTGGAAAATGATTCCAGTTCATTCTGCCAGAGTCTTGGTATTTCTCAAGTGGTTAGTGTGGTTATAGCATCATCTAGCGGTGTAAACACTTTGTTTTTCCTGTTGCAAAGACTACTGCATTGTGGGTGGTGCACTGCATTGTGGGAGTGCAAAATATCCCGGAAAAGAGAAGCCTCCAGTCTCCAGGACACATCAGCAGAGCAGACATTTTGCATATCTCCTTCTCAAACTCCACCAACCTTGTAAAAGCATGACTGGTGAGAGGTTTACTTTTTGTTTTAGGGACATATGTTATGCAGTAGTGATGAGCAGGAGGGGCCATATTCGATTTCGAAAAAATTTGCGAATATTCGCTACAATATTCGTTTCATATTCGTCTAAATCGAATATTTGTAATTATTCTAGTTATCGCGATTAATATGCGATTTAAATAATCGCGTATTGCGATTGTAACTTAAGGCTATTTTCCTATTGGTTTGATATCTAGAATTAGCGAAGATGACAAATATGACGAATGTATTCGTCATATTCCTCAAAACGAAGATAACAAAGTATTCTCCATCTTCATTTTAGCTACCTATTCGTCAACTTCGCTAATTCTAGCAATCAAATAGGAAAGTTGACTATAGAGATAGCTGTGTTTAATTCGTTATGCGATTATATTACTTTTTTTTATAAATAGAATAATTATAACAATTATCAAGTACTATAATTATTCTATTTATAAAAAAGAAAGCAAAGTAATATAATCGCATAGCGAATTAAAGACAGCTGTCTCTATAGTCAACTTTCCTATTTGATTGCTAGAATTAGCGAAGTTGATGGATATGGACCTAAAACGAAGATGGAGAATATTTAGCTAACTTCATTTTGAGGAATATGACGAATACATCCGTCATATTCCTCATCTTCGCTAATTCTACCAAGCCAACCATAGTAAACCAGGTCAAAGTTGAAATCGCAATGCGATTAATTCAAGTTATATTAATCACATTGCAATTGCAACTTAGCACAGCTATATTCCATATTGACTAGAATTAACGAATATGGAATATAGCAGTGCTAAGTTGAAATCGCAATGCGATTACTTCAAGTTAGATTAATCGCATTGCGATTTCAACGTAATTCTCAAATCCAACAGTACATTCTAGTATGGAGACGTTCCCATGGTGATGGGGACGCTCCATGAGCACGGAAGTCGGCAGAAGCGGCAATGGGCACTGACTGGAGCAGCCAGGAAGCCAGGAATCCTAAGGACAGGTAAGAACTACTTTTGGGAAGTGGGAAAGAAAAAAATATAACAATAAAAAAAACAAATGAATATTCGAAATAGGGAATTTATAGCACTATATTTGAAATATTAGCGAATTAGCGAAGTGCCGATATTCGCTAAAAAAATTCGATATTCGAATATTCGCGCTCAACACTGTTATGCAGAGCTGTTCAGCTAGTTGTAATTGTTCATCAGGGAAGTTGTTACTACTGTAAGCTAGACATGTAATCCTATGTATAGGCAGCCATTTTACCATATGCTTTCAGTGTTAATGCAAATATTATAGTACATACTATCTATACTTATACTTACTTGTATTCTTATTTGTATTCTTGTAGTATTATACAATCCTGTTTTGCCAATCAAACAATCCTGTTTTGCCAATAAACAAGTTAGACTATGAAGAACAGTCCTCTTATTTGGAAGACAGGAATGGTTTATACTGAATGTCAGATTGCACACTGTGTGACATGTATGAAGACAGAACAGTAAAACAGATGCTAGTCACCAGCTATAGTGGATCTGACTATATGGAGCCGCCAACACACGCGGTCCTGCGTACAAGATTGCAGGGGTTGCCATACAGTCACAAGAAGTGAGAGTGCAGCCCCCAGCAAGGTTAGCACGATCCAGACCTAGCTGAAGTCTATTTCTACATAGAGTCCACACAGAGAAATTAAGCAGCCAGCAAAAGCCACACAATGTCCGCTAGCCAGGTATCATCATACAGGACCAGGTCATGAGCAAGCTGCTCTAGCAAGTCCTCAATAAAAGAAAAGGCTGCTCTCACCCGTGCAGAGGCTGAGGCTGCAAAAGTCTTCCTTTGCTGCACAAGAGATGGAACTAAAGAAAGTGAGAGCGTTAAGAGAAAAAGAGAGAGCATGCCTACAAGCACCAACGGAAAAACTGAGCGTTACTGGAATAGGAGAGAGAATGCCTGCAAGCTTCAGAGGAAAAAGAGAGAGCGTTACTGGAAGAGGAGAGAGCACACCTGCAAGCGTCACTGGAAGAAGAGAAAGCATGCCAGCAAGCGTCACTGGAAAAACCGCAAAGAAATAAGCAGCAGCCGCAGTGGCCAGAGCAGAGTTCCTAGAAGCCTTGGAGTTCCCCGAATCCCGATAAACACAGCAAAGTACTTGGGACAGATCTAGATGAACAAGATCCAACATAGCATGTCTCAGAATATGTCCATCAGCATCCCAAGACAGAAGATGACTATGATTCAGAATATCAGACAACTTATGCAGAGTGTGAAAGATTGAACAGCAGTACCTCGAGCAGGACGGTATGCAACAAAGCGATGCTGACCACAACTACTGACCTACAGAACAGAAGCTACAACCTTCGATTTGGTTACCAAAGGACTTATAAAGTACACCAAGCCTCCTTCCAGAATGCCATAATGGACTTAGATCTTTCCTGCAGTGAGGAGTTAGATCTCTTAGTAAAGTGGCTCGAAAGCGAGTCTGCTGAACATGCCAAAAGAATCAGAGACATTAACATAAACTATCTGGGAAAAGGCCTAAAGATGGTATGGGAAAGACTTGATGAGTGTTGTGGGTCAATAGAAGCTGTAGAAAATGCTTCATATAAGAGAATTGATAATTTTCCCAGAATAGTGGGTAGGGGTTACTAGAAGCTCAGGGAACTCAGTGACTTGTTGATAGAGGTACAGGTTGCTCAGGCAGAAGGGGATCTGCTGGGGCTAGCATTCCTAGACACCGCCAGAGGTGTCAGTCCAAAACTCCCTTATAATCTACAGCAGAAGTGGATCATGCATGTTTCTCATTATAAACAGGTTCATAATGTACCATTCCCCCGTTCGTGGTGTTTGTAGACTTTGTTACTCAACAGGCGAGGATTAGAAATGATCCCAGTTTTGACTTTACATTGTCATGTGTCCCACTACGCCTGGTGTCAAACCTCATAAAACACCAGTGACAGTTCACAAAACTAACGTTGCCTCCACAGGTTCTCCTTACAGGCCGTTTAAGTCTTCACAAGAAGAAAACAAACACAAAGATCTTACCAAAGAATGCCCCCTGCACATTCTCTAGTAAAATGCAGAGCCTTCAGGGAGACGTCTTTAGAGGACCACAAAGAATTCCTCAAAGATAATAACATCTGCTTCAGGTGCTGCGCTACTACATCGCACTTCGTCACGAACGGTAAGGTCAGTGTGACATGCACAGAATGCGGTAGCACAGAACACAACACAACTTTACACCCTGGGCCACCCTCTCAGATATTGTACCAAGCAGATGGAAAGCAGATGGACACTGACATAGATACCCCAGTTGTCACTTCTCACTGTACAAAGATCTGTAAAGGACTCGCAGGAGGAAAGTCCTGCTCAAAAATCTGCCTTGTCAGAGTTTATCCAGTCGCCACCGAGATAAAGCAATCAAGGTATATGCAATCTTAGATGATCAAAGTAATAGGTCTTTAGCTAAATCCACCTTCTTCGAAACCTTCAACATCGTAGGTCTCGGTTCTTCTTACTCCTTAAAGGGTTTCTACCACTTGCATATCACATATTTGGTGATCAGACACTAGCGATCCGCTAGTGTCTGATGTAGCTTACAAGCTAATTATTACCTTAATCCGTTCGGCCCATACCTCAAAAAAAGCACTTATATCTTTATGCAAATGAGCCTCTAGGTGCTATGCAGGCGTTTTTCCAGCACCTAGAGGCTCCGTCTACCTTGCAGTTTGCCGCCCATCGCCTCGCTCCAGCACGCCCATCTCTTACCGTATTCGATCCTCCCCCTGCTTCAGCCTTCAGAAATCCCGCGCCTGCGCCGTTCGTCGCGGCATTCGGAGGCATTCGGCGCAGGCGCAGTCAATGTCTGACCGCTCCGTGCTCAGACATTTCCACTGCGCCTGCGCCGATGTCATCGGCGCAGGCGCAGTGGAAATGTCTGAGCACGGAGCGGTCAGACATTGACTGCGCCTGCGCCGAATGCCGCGACGAACGGCACAGGCGCGAGATTTCGGAAGGCAGAAGCAGGGGGAGGATCGAATAGAGTTGAAGATGGGCGTGCTGGAGCGAGGCGATGGGCGGCAAACTGCAAGGTAGACGGAGCCTCTAGGTGCTGGAAAAACGCCTGCATAGCACCTAGAGGCTCATTTGCATAAAGATATAAGTGCTTTTTTTGAGGTATGGGCCGAACGGATTAAGGTAATAATTAGCTTGTAAGCTACATCAGACACTAGCGGATCGCTAGTGTCTGATCACCAAATATGTGATATGCAAGTGGTAGAAACCCTTTAACGACATGTGCAGGTACCGTTGAGACAGCGGGGAGGAAAGCAGCTGGGTACAAGGTAGAGTTCGCGAATGGTCACACCTGCTTGTCCCTGCCAAGCACACTGGTGTGCAATCACATTCCTGACAACCGGTCTGAGATACCTACACCAGAAGTAGCGGCATACCACCCCACCTGAAGTGTATAGCTCACCTGATACCCGAACTGGACCCCAAATCCCAGATAGTCCTACTCCTTGGAAGAGACATACTATGAGTGATAAGGTTAGAAGACAGATTGACGGTCCCCCAAACTCTCCACACACCCAAAGACTTGACTTAGGATGGGTCATCATAGGAGACCTCAGTCAACAGTATGCTCACCAACACACTTGAAAATTGATGTCCTTCCCTATTCCAGCCACGTCACAGTAGTTTCCTGATAAAAGAACTGCCACTCAGTGCTCCTGTGCATTGTCCTTTTGCAGATACCTCCTGTGAAGACCACTCCTGCGATGGTGAGCAAGATCACAGGGTGCAAAGTAGACAATTGGGTTGCAATATTCATAGAAGACAGGCTGTTTTGGGATATCATGGATCAAGGAATAGTAAAAGACAAGTCAAAAAGCTGGGCCACACCTTTACCGTTTAAACCCCAGAGACAACACTTACCTAACAACAAAGAACTTGTCTACAGCTGATTTATCTCCCTCAAACAGTAACTTTAGAGGATACCAGAGACGAAAGAACATTTCTTTACCTTCATGGAAAGAATATTCCAGAACAACCATGCAGAAATGGCACCCACGCTCCAAGACTCCGAGGATAGTTGGTACTTACCCATATTCGGCGTGTATCATCCTAAAAAAACAGGACAGATACAAGTAGTATTCGACTCGAGCGCCAGGTGCGAAGGCGTCTCTTTAAATGATGTCTTACTGTCTGGTTCAGACCTCAACAGCAGATTTCTAGAGGTACTTCTCCGCTTCTGCAGAGATTCCGTAGCATTTATGGCCGACATACTACAGATGTTCCACTGATTCCTCGTCAAGGAAGAACACAGAAACTACTTGAGGTTCTTCTGGTACAGCAACAACAACCCCAATGAAGACATTGTAGAGTACTGAATGAGAGTGCACATCTTCAGAAACAGTCCTTCCCCTGAAGTCGGTATCTACGGTCTCAGACATTCAGCCCGAGAGGGGGAAGCAAAGTATGTGTCAGATGTCAGATCCTTTGTGGAAAAAGATTTCTACGTGGACGACTGTTTGAAATCCACACCCACGAACGAGACCGCAATCAGTCTCCTGAAAAGATGCTTGCTTTATTTAATTTGAGGTTGCACAAAATTGCCTCCAACAGCTGTGAGTTAATGGAGGCCTTCTCACCCCAAGACCATTCAAGTGATCTAAAAGACTTGGACTCCCTTCCCATGCAGCGGAGCCTCGGTTTGCTGTGGGATTTAAAGGCAGACACATTCACCTTCCAAATCAGCAAGGAAGAAAAGACCTTCACATGTAGAGGAGTTCTGTCCACCATAAACAGCTTATATGATCCTCTGGGATTCGTAGTGCCCGTTACTATCCAAGGCAAAATGATGTTAAGAGAGTTCACCACAGAGACTTCTGACTGGGATGACCTGCTTCCCACGGAGAAAAAGGACCTGTGGACAGGGTGGAAGAAGTCTCTCAAAGCTTTGACCAGCCTTCACGTGGCACGACCCTACGCTTCTGTGCCATCAACTGAAGTCAAGATGCAAAGACTGTATATCTTTTGTGACGCTTCAGTCAAGGCGATTGCAGCCATAGCATACGATACTTAAAGACAATAGACGTCAAAGAACAATGCCATATAGGGTTTGTCATGAGCCGGACCAAAATGGAACTCTGTGCTGCTGTGCTGGCTGAAGTTATAACAACAGGAATGAACCTGGAAATCTAGGAAGTCGAGGATATATTTGCAACGAAACCAGAGGCTTTTACGTCTATGTCAGCAATCAGGTGCTAAGGATCAGGAGATCCACTTGTCCTAAACAGTGGCACTACGTGCCCACGCACCATAATACAGCTTTTTGCTTTACACAGACAGCAAGGTGGTCCTAGGATATATTTGCAACAAAACCAGAGGCTTTTACGTCTATGTCAGCAATCAGGTGCTAAGGATCAGGAGATCCACTTGTCCTAAACAGTGGCACTACGTGCCCACGCACCATAATCCTGCAGAGCACGCAATTGGATCCATCGCACCAAGCCACAACATGGTTTACGGGTCCTGCATTCCTGTACCGTTCATCGTCTTGCAGAATCGGATCCGACACATTCGAATTGGTAGACCCAGATGCCGATGAAGAAGTCCGACGTGAAGTATCTGTTCTACGTACAGTGACTTTGGAGAACCAACTCAAATCCCATTCTTTCGACAGGTTCTCCACCTGGATGTTGCTCGTTCGTGCTATACTTACTACTAGTAAGTATTCCTACATAGCCGAAGTCTCATATTTGTATTATTTTTTTTTTTAAACAACTGGCCATGCAGCTGTATAGTGTAGTGGTTAAGATTCTTGGCTGTGATGTAGAAGGTTGTGAGTTTGAATCCGTCAGAAATAGAGGCTAAATTTAATTTAAACATATATATGTTTTTAGCCATAATATATTTACATGTATTATTATATGTTTAGAATATATAATATATGATAATATATGTGAACATATTATGGCTAAAATATCAGTAGTAGTTTCCCACATATTATGCATTCATATATATCAGAAGTATGATTTTTTTATAGATATATATATATATTAGTAATTTAAAAAAATTACAATTACAAAAAAATATAAAATATATACATTTTATTTAGCCTCTATTTTTGAAACGTTTCTGGTGGGATTTGAACTGACAACCTTCTACATTACAGCAAAGACCCTTAACTACTACACTATAGAGCTGCATAGACAGTTACAAAAAAAATAATATATACTACTACTAGTAAGTATTCCTATACAGCAGAAGTCTCATATAGAGTTGAGCGAACCCGAACTGTAAAGTTCGGGTTCGTACTGAACTTTAGGCTTTTCAGCACCCGGACCCGAACAATTACGAAAAAGTTTGGGTTCGGGTTCGGTGTTCGGTGCTTTCTAGGCGCTTTTTGAAAGGCTGCACAGCAGCCAATCAACAAGCGTCATACTATTTGCCCAAAAAAGGCCATCACAGCCATGCCTACTATTGGCATGGCTGTGATTGGCCAACTGCAGCATGTGACCCAGCCTCTCTTTAAGCTGGAGTCACGTAGCGCCGCCCTTCACTCTGCTCGGATTAGTGTAGGGATAGGCTGCAGCTGCTGTGAGGGAGAGATCAGGGAGAAATCTTATGAAGGACTGCTTTTTTACTCAGCGATCTACAGCAAATGTGTTTTGTGGGTGCAGTGCACATTTTTTTTAAGCCTGCCATTAGCCAACTACTACTGAAAACAACCTTTTTTTACTTCAGTTTGTCAATATCAATACATAATCGGCAGTCATTTTATGCAACGATAGTGCACCAGCACAGGATATCTGCATGTCTGCAAGTCCAGAAATACAGCTTTTTGCTTATTGGGGTGGAAAAAAACCCATCTGTTTCATATAGTGCACATCTGGAATTAGATGTGCATAAGTGAGCGTCACATTTAGGCCAGAAATACAGCTTTTTGCTTACTGGGGTAAAGAAAAAAAAATCTGTTTCGTAAAGTGCACATCTGGGATTAGACCTGCATAAGTGAGTGTCACATTTAGGCCAGAAATACGGGTTTTTGGTTACTAGGGTTATAAAAACCCTCTGATATACTGCACATCTGGGATTCGACATGCATAAGTGAGTGTCACATTTAGGCCAGAAATACAGCTTTTTGCTTTCTGGGGTCAAAAAACCCTCTGATATACTGCACATGTGGGATTAGACGTGCATAAGTGAGTGTCACATTTAGGCCAGAAATACAGCTTTTTGCTTACTGGGGTGAAAAAACCCTCTGATATACTGCACATCTGGGATTAGACGTGCATAAGTGAGTGTCACATTTAGGCCAGAAATACGGCTTTTTGTTTACTGGGGTCATAAAAACCCTCTGATATACGGAACATCTGGGATTAGACGTGCATAAGTGAGTGTCACATTTAGGCCAGAAATACAGCTTTTTTCTTACTGGGGTGAAAAAACCTCTGATATACTGCACATCTGGGATTAAACATGCATAAGTGACTGTGAAATTTAGGCCACAAATACGGCTTTCTCATACTGGGGCATACTGGGGTTAAAAAAACACATCTTTTTTATATAGTGCACATCTAGGATTAGACATGCATAAGTGAGTGTCACATTTAGTCCAGAAATACAGCTTTTTGAATACTGGGGTGAAAAAAACCTCTGAAATACTGCACATCTGGTATTAGACATGCATAAGTGAGTGTCACATTTAGGCCAGAAATACAGCTTTTTGCTTACTGGGGTGAAAAAAACCCTCTGATATACTGCATATCTGGGATTAGACATGAATAAGTGAATGTTACATTTAGGCCAGAAATACGGCTTTTTGCTTACTGGGGTGAAAAAACCCTCTGATATACTGCATATCTGCGATTAGACATGCATAAGTGAGTGTCACATTTAGGCCAGAAATATGGCTTTTTGTTTACTGGGGTGAAAAAAACCCTCTGATATACTGCACATTTGGGATTAGACATGCATAAGTGAGTGTCACGTTTAGGCCAGAAATACGGCTTTTTGCCTACTGGGGTGAAAAAACCCTCTGATATACTGCACATCTGGGCTTAGACATGCATAAGTGAGTGTCACATTTAGGCCAGAAATATGGCTTTTTGTTTACTGGGGTGAAAAAACCCTCTGATATACTGCACATTTGGGATTAGACATGCATAAGTGAGTGTCACATTTAGGCCAGAAATACGGCTTTTTGCCTACTGGGGTGAAAAAACCCTCTGATATACTGCACATCTGGGCTTAGACATGCATAAGTGAGTGTCACATTTTGGCCAGAAATATGGCTTTTTGCTTACTGGGGTGAAAAACCCCTCTGATATACTGCATATCTGGGATTAGACATGCATAAGTGAGTGTCACATTTAGGTAAAAAATACGGCTTTTTGCTTACTGGGGTTATAAAAACCCTCTGATATACTGAACATCTGGGATTAGACATGCATAAGTGAGTGTCACATTTAGGCCTGAAATACGGCTTTTTGGTTACTGGGGTTATAAAAACAACTGATATACTGCACATCTGGGATTAGACATGCATAAGTGAGTGTCACATTTAGCCCTGAAATATGGCTTTTTGGTTACTGGGGTTATAAAAACCCTCTGATATACTGCACATCTGGGATTAGACATGCATAAGTGAGTGTCACATTTAGGCCAGAAATACGGCTTTTTGGTTACTGGGGTTATAAATCCCTCTGATATACTGCACATAAAGGATTAAACGTGCATAAGTGAGTGTCACATTTAGGCCAGAAATACAGCTTTTTGCTTACTGGGGTGAAAAAACTCTCTGATATACTGCACATCTGGTATTAGACATGCATAAGTGAGAGTCACATTTAGGCCAGAAATACAGCTTTTTGCTTACTGGGGTGAAAAAAAACTCTGATATACTGCATATCTGGGATTAGACATGAATAAGTGAATGTCACATTTAGGCCAGAAATACGGCTTTTTGCTTACTGGGGTGAAAAAACCCTCTGATATACTGCATATCTGGGATTAGACATACATAAGTGAGTGTCACATTTAGGCCAGAAATATGGCTTTTTGTTTACTGGGGTAAAAAAAAAACCTCTGATATACTGCACATTTGGGATTAGACATGCATAAGTGAGTGTCACATTTAGGCCAGAAATACGGCTTTTTGCCTACTGGGGTGAAAAGAGCCTCTGATATACTGCACATCTGGGCTTAGACATGCATAAGTGAGTGTCACATTTTGGCCAGAAATATGGCTTTTTGCTTACTGGGGTGAAAAACCCTTCTGATATACTGCATATCTGGGATTAGACATGCATAAGTGAATGTCACATTTAGGTAAAAAATACAGCTTTTTGCTTACTGGGGTTATAAAAACATCTGATATACTGCACATCTGGTATTAGACATGCATAAGTGAGTGTCACATTTAGGCCAGAAATACAGCTTTTTGCTTACTGGGGTGAAAAAAAACTCTGATATACTGCATATCTGGGATTAGACATGAATAAGTGAATGTCACATTTAGGCCAGAAATACGGCTTTTTGCTTACTGGGGTGATAAAACCCTCTGATATACTTCATATCTGGGATTAGACATACATAAGTGAGTGTCACATTTAGGCCAGAAATATGGCTTTTTGTTTACTGGGGTGAAAAAACCCTCTGATATACTGCACATCTGGGATTCGACATGCATAAGTGAGTGTCACATTTAGGCCAGAAATACAGCTTTTTGCTTTCTGGGGTCAAAAAACCCTCTGATATACTGCACATGTGGGATTAGACGTGCATAAGTGAGTGTCACATTTAGGCCATAAATATGGCTTTTTGCTTACTGGGGTGAAAAAAAAATATCTTTTTCATATAGTGCACATCTGGGATTAGACATGAATAAGTGAGTGTCACATTTAGGCCAGAAATACAGCTTTTTGCTTACTGGGGTAAAAAAACCCTCTGATATACTGCACATCTGGGATTAGACGTGCATAAGTGAGTGTCACATTTAGGCCAGAAATACAGCTTTTTGCTTACTGGGGTGAAAAAACCCTCTGATATACTGCACATCTGGGATTAGACGTGCATAAGTGAGTGTCACATTTAGGCCAGAAATACGGCTTTTTGTTTACTGGGGTTATAAAAACCCTCTGATATACGGAACATCTGGGATTAGACGTGCATAAGTGAGTGTCACATTTAGGCCAGAAATACAGCTTTTTTCTTACTGGGGTGAAAAAACCTCTGATATACTGCACATCTGGGATTAAACATGCATAAGTGACTGTGAAATTTAGGCCACAAATACGGCTTTCTCATACTGGGGCATACTGGGGTTAAAAAAACACATCTTTTTTATATAGTGCACATCTAGGATTAGACATGCATAAGTGAGTGTCACATTTAGTCCAGAAATACAGCTTTTTGCTTACTGGGGTGAAAAAAACCTCTGAAATACTGCACATCTGGTATTAGACATGCATAAGTGAGTGTCACATTTAGGCCAGAAATACAGCTTTTTGCTTACTGGGGTGAAAAAACCCTCTGATATACTGCATATCTGGGATTAGACATGAATAAGTGAATGTTACATTTAGGCCAGAAATACGGCTTTTTGCTTACTGGGGTGAAAAAACCCTCTGATATACTGCATATCTGCGATTAGACATGCATAAGTGAGTGTCACATTTAGGCCAGAAATATGGCTTTTGTTTACTGGGGTGAAAAAAACCCTCTGATATACTGCACATTTGGGATTAGACATGCATAAGTGAGTGTCACGTTTAGGCCAGAAATACGGCTTTTTGCCTACTGGGGTGAAAAAACCCTCTGATATACTGCACATCTGGGCTTAGACATGCATAAGTGAGTGTCACATTTAGGCCAGAAATATGGCTTTTTGTTTACTGGGGTGAAAAAACCCTCTGATATACTGCACATTTGGGATTAGACATGCATAAGTGAGTGTCACATTTAGGCCAGAAATACGGCTTTTTGCCTACTGGGGTGAAAAAACCCTCTGATATACTGCACATCTGGGCTTAGACATGCATAAGTGAGTGTCACATTTTGGCCAGAAATATGGCTTTTTGCTTACTGGGGTGAAAAACCCCTCTGATATACTGCATATCTGGGATTAGACATGCATAAGTGAGTGTCACATTTAGGTAAAAAATACGGCTTTTTGCTTACTGGGGTTATAAAAACCCTCTGATATACTGCACATCTGGGATTAGACATGCATAAGTGAGTGTCACATTTAGGCCAGAAATACGGCTTTTTGCTTACTGGGGTTATAAAAACATCTGATATACTGCACATCTGGGATTAGACATGCATAAGTGAGTGTCACATTTAGGCCTGAAATATGGCTTTTTGGTTACTGGGGTTATAAAAACCCTCTGATATACTGCACATCTGGGATTAGACATGCATAAGTGAGTGTCACATTTAGGCTTGAAATACGGCTTTTTGGTTACTGGGGTTATAAATCCCTCTGATATACTGCACATCAAGGATTAAACGTGCATAAGTGAGTGTCACATTTAGGCCAGAAATACAGCTTTTTGCTTACTGGGGTGAAAAAACCCTCTGATATACTGCACATCTGGTATTAGACATGCATAAGTGAGTGTCACATTTAGGCCAGAAATACAGCTTTTTGCTTACTGGGGTGAAAAAAAACTCTGATATACTGCATATCTGGGATTAGACATGAATAAGTGAATGTCACATTTAGGCCAGAAATACGGCTTTTTGCTTACTGGGGTGAAAAAACCCTCTGATATACTGCATATCTGGGATTAGACATACATAAGTGAGTGTCACATTTAGGCCAGAAATATGGCTTTTTGTGTACTGGGGTGAAAAAACCCTCTGATATACTGCACATTTGGGATTAGACATGCATAAGTGAGTGTCACATTTAGGCCAGAAATACGGCTTTTTGCCTACTGGGGTGAAAAGAGCCTCTGATATACTGCACATCTGGGCTTAGACATGCATAAGTGAGTGTCACATTTTGGCCAGAAATATGGCTTTTTGCTTACTGGGGTGAAAAACCCTTCTGATATACTGCATATCTGGGATTAGACATGCATAAGTGAATGTCACATTTAGGTAAAAAATACAGCTTTTTGCTTACTGGGGTTATAAAAACATCTGATATACTGCACATCTGGGATTAGACATGCATAAGTGAGTGTCACATTTAGGCCAGAAATACGACTTTTTGGTTACTGGGGTTATAAAAACCCTCTGATATACTGCACATCAAGGATTAAATGTGCATAAGTGAGTGTCACATTTAGGCCAGAAATACAGCTTTGTGCTTACTGGGGTGAAAAAACCCTCTGATATACTGCACATCTGGTATTAGACATGCATAAGTGAGTGTCACATTTAGGCCAGAAATACAGCTTTTTGCTTACTGGGGTGAAAAAAAACCTCTGATATACTGCACATTTGGGATTAGACATGAATAAGTGAGTGTCACATTTAGGCCAGAAATACGGCTTTTTGCCTACTGGGGTGAAAAAACCCTCTGATATACTGCACATCTGGGCTTAGACATGCATAAGTTAGTGTCACATTTAGGCCATAAATATGGCTTTTTGTTTACTGGGTTGAAAAAACCCTCTGATATACTGCACATTTGGGATTAGACATGCATAAGTGAGTGTCACATTTAGGCTAGAAATACGGCTTTTTGCCTACTGGGGTGAAAAAACCACCTGATATACTGCACATCTGGGTTTAGACATGCATAAGTGAGTGTCACATTTTGGCCAGAAATACGGCTTTTTGTCTACTGGGGTGAAAAAACCCTCTGATATACTGCACATCTGGGCTTAGACATGCATAAGTGAGTGTCACATTTAGGCCAGAAATATGGCTTTTTGTTTACTGGGGTGAAAAAACCCTCTGATATACTGCACATTTGGGATTAGACATGCATAAGTGAGTGTCACATTTAGGCTAGAAATACGGCTTTTTGCCTACTGGGGTGAAAAAACCCTCTGATATACTGCACATCTGGGTTTAGACATGCATAAGTGAGTGTCACATTTTGGCCAGAAACACGGCTTTTTGCCTACTGGGGTGAAAAAACCCTCTGATATACTGCACATCTGGGCTTAGACATGCATAAGTGAGTGTCACATTTAGGCCAGAAATATGGCTTTTTGTTTACTGGGGTGAAAAAACCCTCTTATATACTGCACATTTGGGATTAGACATGCATAAGTGAGTGTCACATTTAGGCCAGAAATACGGCTTTTTGCCTACTGGGGTGAAAACACCCTCTGATATACTGCACATCTGGGCTTAGACATGCATAAGTGAGTGTCACATTTTGGCCAGAAATATGGCTTTTTGCTTACTGGGGTGAAAAACCCCTCTTAAATACAGCATATCTGGGATTAGACATGCATAAGTGAGTGTCACATTTAGGTAAAAAATACGGCTTTTTGCTTACTGGGGTTATAAAAACCCTCTGATATACTGCACATCTGGGATTAGACATGCATAAGTGAGTGTCACATTTAGGCCAGAAATACGGCTTTTTGCTTACTGGGGTTATAAAAACAACTGATATACTGCACATCTGGGATTAGACATGCATAAGTGAGTGTCACATTTAGGCCTGAAATACGGCTTTTTGGTTACTGGGGTTATAAAAACCCTCTGATATACTGCACATCTGGGATTAGACATGCATAAGTGAGTGTCACATTTAGGCCAGAAATACGGCTTTTTGGTTACTGGGGTTATAAATCCCTCTGATATACTGCACATCAAGGATTAAACGTGCATAAGTGAGTGTCACATTTAGGCCAGAAATACAGCTTTTTGCTTACTGGGGTGAAAAAACCCTCTGATATACTGCACATCTGGTATTAGACATGCATAAGTGAGTGTCACATTTAGGCCAGAAATATGGCTTTTTGCTTACTGGGGTGAAAAAACCCTCTGATATACTGCATATCTGGGATTAGACATACATAAGTGAGTGTCACATTTAGGCCAGAAATATGGCTTTTTGCTTACTGGGGTGAAAAAAAACTCTGATATACTGCATATCTGGGATTAGACATGAATAAGTGAATGTCACATTTAGGCCAGAAATACGGCTTTTTGCTTACTGGGGTGAAAAAACCCTCTGATATACTGCACATTTGGGATTAGACATGCATAAGTGAGTGTCACATTTAGGCCAGAAATAAGGCTTTTTGCCTTCTGGGGTGAAAAGAGCCTCTGATATACTGCACATCTGGGCTTAGACATGCATAAGTGAGTGTCACATTTTGGCCAGAAATATGGCTTTTTGCTTACTGGGGTGAAAAACCCCTCTGATATACTGCATATCTGGGATTAGACATGCATAAGTGAGTGTCACATTTACGTAAAAAATGCAGATTTTTGCTTACTGGGGTTATAAAAACATCTGATATACTGCACATCTGGGATTAGACATGCATAAGTGAGTGTCACATTTAGGCCAGAAATACGACTTTTTGGTTACTGGGGTTATAAAAACCCTCTGATATACTGCACATCAAGGATTAAATGTGCATAAGTGTGTGTCACATTTAGGCCAGAAATACAGCTTTGTGCTTACTTGGGTGAAAAAACCCTCTGATATACTGCACATCTGGTATTAGACATGCATAAGTGAGTGTCACATTTAGGCCAGAAATACAGCTTTTTGCTTACTGGGGTGAAAAAACCCCTCCGATATACTGCATATCTGGGATTAGATATAAAAAAGTGAATGTCACATTTAGGCCAGAAATACAGCTTTTTGCTTACTGGGGTGAAAAAACCCTCTGATATACTGCACATTTGGGATTAGACATGCATAAGTGAGTGTCACATTTAGGCCAGAAATACGGCTTTTTGCCTACTGTGCTGAAAAAAACCTCTGATATACTGCACATCTGGTATTAGACATGCATAAGTGAGTGTCACATTTAGGCCAGAAATACATCTTTTTGCTTACTGGGGTGAAAAAACCCTCTGATATACTGCACATCTGGGATTAGACATGCATAAGTGAGTGTCACATTTAGGCCAGAAATACGGCTTTTTGCTTACTGGGGTTATAAAAACCCTCTGATATACGGAACATCTGGGATTAGACATGCATAAGCGAGTGTCACATTTAGGCCAGAAATACAGCTTTTTTCTTACTAGGGTGAAAAAACCTCTGATATACTGCACATCTGGGATTAAACATGCATAAGTGACTGTGAAATTTAGGGCTCAAATACGGCTTTCTCATACTGGGGCATACTGGGGTTAAAAAAAACACATCTTTTTTATATAGTGCACAAATAGGATTAGACATGCATAAGTGAGTGTCACATTTAGTCCAGAAATACAGCTTTTTGCTTACTGGGGTGAAAAAACCCTCTGATATACTGCACATCTGGTATTAGACATGCATAAGTGAGTGTCACATTTAGGCCAGAAATACAGCTTTTTGCTTACTGGGGTGAAAAAAAACCTCTGATATACTGCACATTTGGGATTAGACATGAATAAGTGAGTGTCACATTTAGGCCAGAAATACGGCTTTTTGCCTACTGGGGTGAAAAAACCCTCTGATATACTGCACATCTGGGCTTAGACATGCATAAGTGAGTGTCACATTTAGGCCAGAAATATGGCTTTTTGTTTACTGGGGTGAAAAAACCCTCTGATATACTGCACATTTGGGATTAGACATGCATAAGTGAGTGTCACATTTTGGCCAGAAATATGGCTTTTTGCCTACTGGGGTGAAAAAAAATATCTTTTTCATATAGTGCACATCTGGTATTAGACATGCATAAGTGAGTGTCACATTTAGGCCAGAAATACATCTTTTTGCTTACTGGGGTGAAAAAACCCTCTGATATACTGCACATCTGGGATTAGACATGCATAAGTGAGTGTCACATTTAGGCCAGAAATACGGCTTTTTGCTTACTGGGGTTATAAAAACCCTCTGATATACGGAACATCTGGGATTAGACATGCATAAGCGAGTGTCACATTTAGGCCAGAAATACAGCTTTTTTCTTACTGGGGTGAAAAAACCTCTGATATACTGCACATCTGGGATTAAACATGCATAAGTGACTGTGAAATTTAGGGCTCAAATACGGCTTTCTCATACTGGGGCATACTGGGGTTAAAAAAAACACATCTTTTTTATATAGTGCACATCTAGGATTAGACATGCATAAGTGAGTGTCACATTTAGTCCAGAAATACAGCTTTTTGCTTACTGGGGTGAAAAGACCCTCTGATATACTGCACATCTGGTATTAGACATGTATAAGTGAGTGTCACATTTAGGCCAGAAATAAAGCTTTTTGCTTACTGGGGTGAAAAAAAACCTCTGATATACTGCACATTTGGGATTAGACATGAATAAGTGAGTGTCACATTTAGGCCAGAAATACGGCTTTTTGCCTACTGGGGTGAAAAAACCCTCTGATATACTGCACATCTGGGCTTAGACATGCATAAGTGAGTGTCACATTTAGGCCAGAAATATGGCTTTTTGTTTACTGGGGTGAAAAAACCTTCTGATATACTGCACATTTGGGATTAGACATGACTAAGTGAGTGTCACATTTTGGCCAGAAATATGGCTTTTTGCTTACTGGGGTGAAAAAAAATATCTTTTTCATATAGTGCACATCTGGTATTAGACATGCATAAGTGAGTGTCACATTTAGGCCAGAAATACATCTTTTTGCTTACTGGGGTGAAAAAACCCTCTGATATACTGCATATCTGGGATTAGACATGAAAAAGTGAATGTCACATTTAGGCCAGAAATATGGCTTTTTGCTTACTGGGGTGAAAAAACCCTCTGATATACTGCATATCTGGGATTAGACATACATAAGTGAGTGTCACATTTAGGCCAGAAATATGGCTTTTTGTTTACTGGGGTGAAAAAACCCTCTGATATACTGCACATTTGGGCTTAGACATGCATAAGTGAGTGTCACATTTAGGCCAGAAATACGGCTTTTTGCCTACTGGGGTGAAAAAACCCTCTGATATACTGCACATCTGGGCTTAGACATGCAGAAGTGAGTGTCACATTTTGGCCAGAAATATGGCTTTTTGCTTACTGGGGTGAAAAAAAATATCTTTTTCATATAGTGCACATCTGGTATTAGACATGCATAAGTGAGTGTCACATTTAGGCCAGAAATACATCTTTTTGCTTACTGGGGTGAAAAAACCCTCTGATATACTGCACATCTGGGATTAGACATGCATAAGTGAGTGTCACATTTAGGTAAAAAATACAGCTTTTTGCTTACTGGGGTTATAAAAACCCTCTGATATACTGCACATCTGGGACTAGACATGCATAAGTGAGTGTCACATTTAGGCCACAAATACCGCTGTCATATAAAGTAAAAAAAATAAAAATTTTGTGCAATACCCTACATCAGGGTTTTTATTGGCGGTTAATTATTTTTAACAGACTTAACCACTTTTTACTTTGCTTTGTGAACGCTAACTATGAGGCAAACATCTAATAAGGGACGCGGTCATGGTCGTGGTGGTGGTGTTGGTGAAGCCTCTGGTGCAGGTAGAGGATGTGGCCGTTCTGCCACAGCTACACGTCCTACTGAACCTACTACCTCAGGTCCCAGTTGCCGCCAGAATCTACAGCAATATTTGGTCGGGCCTAATGCCGTTCTAAGGATGGTAAGGCCTGAGCAAGTACAGGCGCTAGTCAGTTGGGTGGCCGACAGTGGATCCAGCACGTTCACATTATCTCCCACCCAGTCTTCTGCAGAAAGCGCACAGGTGGTGTCTGAAACCCATGCCCATCAGTCTGTCACATCACCGCCATGCATATCGGGCAACCTGTCTGAGCCTTAAGTCATGCAGCAGTCTCTTATGCTGTTTGAAGACTCTGCTGGCAGGGTTTCCCAAGGGCATCCACCTAGCCCTTCCCCAGGGGTGGAAGACATATAATGCACTGACGCACAACCACTTATGTTTCCTGATGAGGACATGGGAATACCACCTCAGCACGTCTCTGATGATGACGAAACACAGGTGCCAACTGCTGCGTCTTTCTGCAGTGTGCAGACCGAAAAGGAGGTCAGGGAGGAAGACTGGGTGGAAGAGGATGCAGGGGACGGTGAGGTCCTGGACCCCACATGGAATGAAGGTCGTTCCACTGACTTTCAGAGTTCAAAGGAAGAGGCAGTGGTGAGATCGAGCCAACAGCGTAGCAAAAGAGGGAGCAGGGTGCAAAAGCAGAGCAGCCGTCGCCAAAATAGTTCGCCTGCTACTGGCCACCGTCACCAGGGACCGAGCACACCAAAGGCAGCTTCAAAGAGTTCCCTGGCATGGCACTTCTTCACACAATGTGCTGACGACAAGACCCGAGTGGTTTGCACGCTGTGCCATCAGAGCCTGAAGTGAGGCATTAACGTTCTGAACCTTAGCACAACCTGCATGACCAGGCATCTACATGCGAGACACGGGCTGCAGTGGAGTAAGCACCTTCAAAACCAAGAAAGGGCTCAGGCCCCTCCTGCTCCCTCTTCTGCTACTGCCTCGGCCTCTTCCTCCGCCTCTGGAGGAACGTTGGAACCTGCCGCCCAGCAAACAGAGGATGTGCCACCAACAACACCACCTCCGTCACCAAGCATCTCCACCATGTCCCACGGAAGCGTTAAGCTCTCCATCTCACAAACCTTTGAGAGAAAGCGTAATTTCCCACCTAGCGACCTAAACTACTGGCCTTTGAAATGCTGTCATTCAGGCTGGTGGAGATGGACAGCTTCAAACAGCTCATGTCGCTGGCTGTCGCACAGTACGTCGTTCCCAGCCGCCACTACTTCTCCAGGAGAGCCGTGCCCACCCTGCACAACCAGGTATCGGATAAATTCAAGTGTGCACTGCGCAACGCCATCTGTGGCAAGGTCCACCTAACCACAGATACGTGGACCAGTAAGCACGGCCAGGGACGCTATATATCCCTTACTGCACACTGGGTAAAAGTAGTTGCGGCTGGGCCCCAGGCGGAGAGCTGTTTGGCGCACGTCCTTCCGCCGCCAAGGATCGCAGGGCATCATTCTTTGCCTCCTGTTGCCTCCTCTTCCTACTCGGCTTCCTCCTCCTCTTCTACCACCTCCTCATCCGGTCAGCGACAGACCTTCACCACCAACTTCAGCACAGCCAGGGGTAAAGGACAGCAGGCCGTTCTGAAACTGATGTGTTTGGGGGACAGGCCCCACACCGCGCAGGAGTTGTGGCGGGGTATAGAACAACAGACCGACAAGTGGTTGCTGCCAGTAAGCCTCAAGCCCGGCCTGGTGGTGTGCGTTAATGGGCGAAATCTCATTGCAGCTCTGAGACTAGCGAGTTTGACGCACATCCCTTGCCTGGAGCATGTGCTGAATTTGGTGGTGCAGAAATTCATTCACAACTACCCCGACATGTCAGGGCTGCTGCATAAAGTGCGGGCCGTCTGAGCGCACTTCCGGCGTTCTCATCCTGCTGCCGCTCGGCTATCTGCTTTACAGCGTCACTTCAGCCTTCCCACTCACCGCCTCATATGCGATGTGCCCACCAGGTGGAACTCCACCTTGCACATGCTGGAGAGACTGTGTGAGCAGCAGCAGGCAATAGTGGAGTTTCAGCTGCAGCACACACGGGTGAGTAACACTGCGGAACAGCACCACTTCACCACCAATGACTGGGCCTCCATGCGAGACCTGTGTGCCCTGTTGCGCTGTTTCAAGTACTCCACCAACATGGCCAGTGGCGATGACGCCATTATCAGCGTTACAATACCACTTCTGTGTCTCCTTGAGAAAATACTTAGGGCGATGATGGAAGAGGATCTGGCCCAGGACGAGGAGGAGGAAGAGGGGTCATCTCTAACACTTTCAGGCCAGTCTTTTTGAAGTGCGTCAGAACGAGGATTTTGGCAACAGCAGAGGCCAGGTACAAATTTAGCCAGCCAGGGCCCACTACTGGAGGATGAGGAGGAGGAGGAGGATGAGGAGCAGAAGGATGGGGATGAAGCATGTTCACAGCGGGGTGGCATCCAACGCAACTCGGGCCCCCACTGGTGCATGGCTGGGGGGATACGGAGGACGCAGACGATACGCCTCCCACAGAGGACAGCTTGTCCTTACCTCTGGGCAGCCTGGCACACATGAGCGACTACATGCTGCAGTGCCTGCACAACGACAACAGAGTTGCCCACATTTTAACGTGTGCTGACTACTGGGTAGCCACCCTGCTGGATCCCCATTACAAAGACAATGTGCCGTCCTTAATTCCCTCACTGGAGCGTGATCGGAAGATGCGCGACTACAGGAGCACGCTGGTAGACGCACTCCTGAGAGCATTCCCGACTGACGCCGGGGGACAAGTGGAAGCACAAGGCGAAGGCAGGGGAGGAGGAAGAGGTCACCAACGCAGCTTTGTCAGCACCTCAGAAGGCAGGGTTAGCATGGCAGACATGTGGAAAAGCTTTGTCACCTTGCTGCAACAACCGGCCCCAACTGCTGATATGGAGCGTGTTAGCAGGAGGCAGCATTTGAACAACATGGTGGAACAGTACCTGTGCACACGCCTACACGTACTGACTGATGGTTCTGCCCCATTCAACTTCTGGGTCTCCAAATTGTCCACATGGCCAGAGCTTGCCCTGTATGCCTTGGAAGTGCTGGCCTGCCCTGCAGCCAGTATACTTTCTGAAAGTGTATTTAGCATGGCAGGAGGCGTCATTACAGACAGACACAGTCGCCTGTCCACAGCCAACGTGGACAAGCTCACGTTCATTAAAACGAACCAGGCTTGGATCCCTCAGGACTTGTCTGTACCTTGTGCAGAATAGACAGTTCTAACAGCCTCAACCATTCATCCTTGTACTCAAGTGCACTTATTCCTTTTCTTATATTTTTTATATGTCCCAATATTTGGGGGGATACCCCTATGTAAAAATGCAAAATAACACACATCTGTGTTGACTACCTATTCCTCCTTCGCCGCCGCTTCCACCTAGACCGCCACGTGAGCCTACACGGCCACATCCACCCATTCACCGCCTCCACAGACTCTTCCTCCTACATCATTCTTAATTTTTATTTTTTTAAGGTCTTTTATGTTTTCTTAATTAATTTCCCTATCCACATTTGTTTGCAGAGCATTTTCCATGCTCTTAAGCATATTTCGCTGCCTTTTGCAGCCCTCTAGCGGTTTCCAGGGCTATTTTAGAGACATTTTAGTGGCCAAAAGTTTTGGTCCCCGTTGACTTCAATGAGGTTCGGGTTCGAGGTCAAGTTCGAGTCCCGAACCCGAACTTTTTTTTCAAGTTCGGCTGAACCTGCCGAACCCGAACATCCAGGTGTCCACTCAACTCTAGTCTCATATTTTATTTTAGCAACTGGCCATGCAGCTCTATAGTGTAGTGGTTAACATTCTTGGCTATAATGTTGAAGGTTGTGAGTTTGAATCCGACCAGAAACTTTTCAGAAATAGAGGCTAAATTAGATTTAAATACACTGGCTAATTGGCATCACTGCAAACACGCCTTTACTGTTGCTAATTGTAGTGCACCATTGTTTCTTTGTAAACGCTTGCTTTGGCTACTTTGAGAGACCTTGACAGGGTTTGCGGGCTCCGGTATGTTCTTAATATAAGAATATATTGCGAAAGTCTCATTTTAATATCAGTTTGAGGGTTTAGCCATATATATTGTCAATTGCATTTTCAATTGTAGTGCACACTTTTTTCTTTGTAAATGTTTGCTTTATATATCCATTTACATCCACACTTTTGGCTCCCCCGTGTAGGATGTTTCTGTGGTATATGTGGTCCGCTGCCAGCATCTTCCATTATATGCATTTTTGCTGGGGATTGCTGTTAGCAACGGATCACATGTGCAGGATTTGGTCCCACGACACGCAACAGCATATGGGGTTTTGAGCATCTTTCTGCCTTTTATGACTACAGTATTTTGTCTGTACATGCATGCCTGGAGGTGTGGCAACTCCAGGTTTGAATGTGCCTTGATTTTGATTTAATGGTAACATTCAGGTGCACCTATGTGGCTGTGTCACATGAGCCGATGATAGGTGGGACTCACAGCCTCTTCTCTCCTCCTATTGTATGTGTTTCACGCTGAAGGCAACTGGGATTTGTTGGCTGTGTGTCGGATTCTATTCCCCTATCTGTAATTGCTCATATGGCATAGATAGGTTAGTGTTAGGTCTCGTGCCACTTTGTGACACCTTGATGCGGTGCGCGGGCTCCGGTATGTTCTTGATATAAGAATATATTGGCGAAAATATCATTTTAATATCAGTGTGAGGGATTGGCCATATATTGTCAATTGCATTATCCATTGTAGTGCACATTTTTTTCTTTGTAAATGTTTAATCTGGAAAAGTAAAAAAAAAAAACATAATAATTTGCACTACACAACAGGAATGTTATGCTAAGGAAATAGACTACCTCAGCAAAGGCCACACAGTCTCCAAGAATAGCGCTTTGAAAAAGCTTGATCTCACCTTTGACTAAAATGAGCTGCTAAGTCCGAAGGACCTAGTAGTAGTGTCTGTTCATGCCACATGGGAAGTGTTCTGCCCAGCAAGGTTAGAAAATGATTCCAGTTCATTCTGTCAGAGTCTTGGTATTTCTCAAGTGGTTAGTGTGGTTATAGCACCATCTAGCGGTGTAAAGTTGTATTACACTTTGTTTTTCCTGTTGCAAAGACTACTGCATTGTGGGTGGTGCACTGCATTGTGGGAGTGCAAAGCATCCTGGCAAAGAGAAGCCACCAGCCTCAAGGACACAAAAGCAGAGCAGTCCTTTTGCATATTTCCTTCTCAAACTCCACCAGCCTTGTAAAATCATATCTGGTGAGAGATCTACATTTGTTTCAGGGACATATGTTACGCAGAGCTGTTCAGCTAGTTGTAATTGTTACTCAGGAAAGTTGTTACTACTGTTAGCTAGACAAGTAATGTAAGTTAGACTACAAAGAACAGTCCTCTTATTTGGAAGACAGGAATGGTTTATTCTGAATGTCAGATTGCACACTGTGTGAACGTGTATGAAGACAGAACACCTTTTATTTATCAGTGTTAAACCTCATCTGCCTCTTCTCTGTCCAAGCCTCCAATCTATCCAGATCCATCTGTAGCAGTATTCTGTCCTCTTCCATGTTAATTACTTTACACAAATAAAATTGATATTTGACTGTGCAACCCCTCTACAAGATCATGAATAAATATATTGAAGATAATAGGGCCCAATACAGACCCCTGTGGTACCCCAATAGTGACAGTGACCCAATCTGAGTGTGTACCATTAATAACCACCCTCTGTTTTCTATCACTGATCCAGTTACTTATCCACATACTCACATTTTGCCCCAGTCTAAGCATTCTCATTTTATGTACTAACCTTTTATAAGGCATTGTATCAAATGCTTTAGAGAAGTCATAATACGAATATGACAGCTAATGACTCACCCCATTCTGATATGGTGTTACACATTTATTTTCATTGAGATATTCCAGAATAGCATCACTCAGAAAATTTCCAGTTTACCCATGACAGATGTTAAACTTACCGGCTTATGGTTTCCGGGCTATGTTTCTGACTCATTTTTGAATTTTGACACCATATTTGCTAAGCTTCAATGAAACAGACCTTGTCATTAAATATAAGGGTCTATCAATTGCATTACTCAATTCTCTTAGAATGCGGGGGTTTATGCCATCTGGAACCAGTGATTTGTCTATTTTAATCTTTTTAAGATGCTGTTTAACTTCTTCTTGGGGCAGACACGTCACATTTAAGGGGATTCTCCTGGAATTCCGAAAATGGAAATACTTAAACATTACTTTATTTTCTCTCCGGCGACATGCCTGAACGCGGATCCGGCATTTTTTCCCATAGGAATGTATTAGCACCGGATCCGGCATTCAGAATACCGGAATGCCGGATCCGGCGTTCCGGCATGCGCATGCGCAGATCGGTAAAAACAAGTGGAGAGACGGATCCGTCCTTGCAATGCATTTTTGATACAGATCCGCATCCAGATCCGTCTCACAAATGCTTTCAGTCAGTGGCAGATCGGCGGATCCGGCGGCCAGTTCCGACGACGGAACTGCCCGCCGGATCACACTGCCGCAAGTGTGAAAGTAGCCTTAACTATGCACTTTCACAGTCTATCTGAGGGAGAAAAAAGTTTAGTTACTTTTTACGGTTAGTTTTATTCTTCTTGGCAATCAGCCTCTCTGTCTCCTGCTTGGCTGTCTTTATCTGTCGTTTATTATTAATATAATATGCTATTTTTTGAGTTTTTAGTGCTACTTTACTACATTCCTGTTTCAGTAATTTAAATGGTTTCTTTTTGTCATCTATTGCCCCCTTTACTTTCCTATTTATCCACACTGAAGTCAGCCCAGTTCTCCAGTAACCCAAACCCCCCCTACGCCAGTTCTTTAGCCATTTGTTTACCTCCCTAATCTCCCACTGCCTTTCTAGAGTGACTCATGGTACAAGTAGTATTGTTTGCAGTAATGTTGTAAACGAAAAACCTGAACTGCTATGGAATCATATCGTCTTTAGCAACAAATCCAATATCTGTTTAGGATTCCATGACTATCGCATTTAAATATGGGGTCCTTGACATGGGTGCTTCTATCTTGTCTTTGCTAAGGAGAAACACACTGTCCCAACTGCTGGTGGGATGATCTGGGCAGCCATGTGATATGACAGTCATTCCTAGTAGTGATACGAGGGACACTAACAGCACAGCGATATGTGCTGAACATCCTTTGGACAAGTATGTTGGCTATCACGCCAACTGGCATTTTTCAAAAGGATAATGTTCGCTTCCACACATAGTAACAGTTTCCCAAGAATGTCTCTGCTAGTGATGGACGATCATCGGCCCAGGCAATTCGCTAACGCGATCAAATGTTCGCAAACCGCAAGTTCGTGGTGGGCCCCATTCACTTTAATGGCAGGCGAACCTGAAAAAGCTACAGGTCATATTTGCAGCCACCAAATACTTACTATAAATGCACAAATCATCTCAAAACATAGAAAGTGAAATACTATAGGGGGATCAATGACAAATGTTCCCACAAAAAATATGTATTTTAATCATGGGCCATTTTTATGCTTCTTAAAGGGAAATTATCAAAAATGTGCCTAGATTTTTATTTTAGGCCACGGGAGTACGGGCCCTAAAAATTAGGCATTCACCGTACCAAAAAGATCAAGTGATTATGTGGCTGGAGGTATATTAGACAGTCATTGGATATCAATTTTACTGCAGGCCAGTGGAGTACAGGCCCCAAACATTAGGCATTCACCGTACAGAAAAGATCAAGTGATTATGTGGCTGGAGGTATATTAGACGGTCATTGCATATCAATTTTACTGCAGGCCAGTGTAGTACAGGCCCCAAACATAAGGCATTCACCGTACAGAAAAGATCAAGTGATTATGTGGCTGGAGGTATATTAGACGGTATTGGATATCAATTTTACTGCAGGCCAGTGGAGTACAGGCCCCAAAAATTAGGCATTCACCGTACAGAAAAGATCAAGTGATTATGTGGCTGGAGGTATATTAGACGGTCATTGCATATCAATTTTACTGTTGGTCAGTTAGATTACAGGCCCCAAAAATTATGCATTTATCGTACAGAAAAGATCAAGTGATTATGTGGCTGGGGATATATTAGATGGTCAGTAGATATCAATTTTACTGCAGGCCAAGGGAGTACAGGCCCCACACATTAGGCATTTACCGGAAAGAAAACGATAAGTGATTATGTGGCTGGAGGTATATTAGACAGTCAATGGAAATCAATTTTACTGCAGGCCAGTGGAGTACAGGCCCCAGACATTAGGCATTCACAGTATAGAAAGATCAAATGATTATGTGGCTGGAGGTATATTAGACAGTCAATGGATATCAATTTTACTGCAGGCCAGTTAGATTACAGGCCCCAAAAATTATGCATTGATTGTACAGAAAAGATCAAGTGATTATGTGGCTGGGGGTATATTAGACTGGCAATGGATATCAATTTTACTGCAGGCTAGTGGAGTGTAGGCCCCAAACATTAAGCATTCACTGGACAGAAAACATCAAGTGATTATGTGGCTGGAGGTATATTAGACGGTCAATGTTTTACAATTTTACTGCAGGCCAGAGGAGTACAGGCCCCAAGAATAATGCATTCACTGTACAGAAAATATCAAGTGATGATATGGCTGGAGGTATATTAGTTGGTCATTGGATATCAATTTTACTGCAGGCCAGTGGAGTACAGGCCCCAAAAATTATGCATTCGCCGTACAGAAAAGAACAAGTGATTATGTGGCTGGAGGTATATTAGATGGTCAATGGATATCAATTTTACTGCAAGCCAGTGGAGTACAGGCCCCAAACATTAGGCATTCACTGTACAGAAAAGGTCAAGTGATTATGTGGCTGGCGGTATATTAGACGGTCAATGGATATCAATTTTACTGCAGGCCAGAGGAGTACAGGCCCCAAAAATAATGCATTCAACGTACAGAAAAGAACAAGTGATTATGTGGCTGCAGGTACATTAGGCGGTCACCATATAGCAATTTTATTGTTGGCCAGTTAGATTACAGGCCTAAAACATTTGCCGTACAGAAAAGGTCAAGTGATTATGTGGCTGGAGGTATATTAGACGGTCATTGGATAACAATTTTACTGCAGGACAGTGGAGTATAGGGCCCAAACATTAGGTATTCTCTGTACAGAAAAGAACAAGTGATTATGTGTCTGGAGGTACATTAGGTGGTCACCATATAACAATTTTATTATTGGCCAGATAGATTACAGGCTCCAAAAATTATCCATTCATATTGATCAAGTGGTTGAGGGTACGTATATTAGATGGTCAAAGGATATAAATTTTACTGCAGGCCAGTGGAGTACAGGCCCGAAACATTAGGCATTCACCGGACAGAAAACATCAAGTGAATATGTGGCTGGAGGTATATTAGATGGTCAATGGATAATTTTACTGCAGGTCAGTGGAGTACAGGCCCCAAACATTAGGCATTCACCTGACAGAAAAGGCCTTTTATGCCCTGTATTTACATAAGACAGGGACCATTCTTTATTCTGGGTGACGGCGGATATGTCTGGGCTGGCATGAGGAAATTCAATTAAACGTGGTCGTCACAGGTGTTGAATTTCTACGAGATCCATGCCTCATTCATTTTTAGAAATGTGAGGCAGTCCACACTGTCGTGAGCTAGGCGAGTGCGCTTATCTGTCACGATCCCCCTTGCTGCGCTGAACATCCTTTCGGAGAGGACACTTGTCAGCTCTGGCCACAGGTCAATCCTGCACATCCAGTAGTCCAGGGGTTCCTCGCTTCTCAGAGCATCCACATCAGCCTCTAACCAGATGCAGTTGGACACCTGTCGGTGTGTGCCATGCCCCGTTTCAGCGCGCTCAGCAGATTTGCACCGTTGTTGCACACCACTTTACCAACTGTCAAATTGAGCGGGGTTAGCCACTGATCGGCCTGTGACCACAGAGCTGAAAGCAGTGCAGGACCGGTGTCGCTCTTGGCTTCCAGGCAAAACAGCCGCAGCACAGCATGGCAATGTCTCAATTGGCACGTCGAATTGTTTCTGGGGAGTTTGGGGGGTGCAGCAGAAGAGGCAGTAGCAGTGGAAAAGGAGGAGTCAGCTGAGGAGACGGAGGATGGAGTAGGAGGAGGAGAAGAAGAGGCAGGTCAATCCGTGGTGGTAACACCAAATCCACGCGGGTGCCACGGATTGCATGCTTGACAGCCATCAGAAAGTTCACCAAGTGGGCAGTAAAAGTTATGTACCTTCCCTGTCCGTGTTTGCCAGACCATGTGTCTGTGGTCAGATGTATCTTGGCACTGACACTGTGTGCCAGAGATACATTCACTTGTAGCTGAACGCATAGCTCTGGAATGCACTTCTTGGAGAAATATTTCCTTCTGAGGAACTTACATTGTGGTATGGTCACAAATTTTCTAAAGGCCTCCGAGTCCACCAGTTTATATGGCAGTAGTTGGCGGGCTAGCAGTTCAGACAAGCCAGCGGTCAGTCGTTGGGCAAGAGGGTTATCCGGCGTCATCAACTTTTCAACAATCTGCCTTTTGCAAGATGAACACGACAACGGCATGGTGAAAGGTGGAGTGGAGGACAAATGGGAGGATAGAGGAGAAGGAGAAGAAGCAGAACATGGAGTGCCGGGATTGTGTCTTTGTGGATTCTGACTGTGTTGCTCCCACTGGGCTAGGTGATGGGAGCCCAGGTGCCTTCTTAAGGCGGTCGTCCCTAGGTGAATGTTGGGCTTACCGCGACTTATGTGTTGACAGCACAGACTGCAGATGGCAACACTATTTTGGCAGCAGCTGACACGTTAAAAAAAGCCTACACTGTGGAGCCATGTGCCGGCATCCTTGGAGTGCCAGATGTGACCGTGCATGGTGGATGGCTCACTCAAGATACACTTGCAGTCTACTTTTTTCCTCCTGTGCACTGTGAGTTCTGCCTGATTCTCCTCCTTCTACTCCCTATCTGCTGCTCTGTCTCGCCCTCTGAACTCTCCTCCTCTTCCTCTCTTGTGGGCACCCACGTGACTTCCATCGACACGTCATCATTGTCACCTTCACCACCACTGACAATAGAGATCTCGGAGTAGGCAGCAACAGCAGGGACCTCCGTCCTTGGGCTGATCTGGGTACTGTCGTCAGACCGCTGGGTGGTGGTCGTTGCTACCTCCTCTTCCTGATCCGATGCCGAGAATGGCTGCGCATCAGTAAGGTCTGGGAATGGATGGGAAAATAATTCCTCTGACTCGAGTGGAGGGGCTATGGTGGTGGTCGTGTCTTCGTGCACACAGAAGAGAGTGAGGAGGGTGCAGATACAGAGGATGAGGAGGGTGAAGAAGCAGAAGGCCGAGTGAGCCACTCAACCAAATCTGGTGCGTCCTTTGACGTAATTGCATGCACCTTCTCCAACTTCCCACTTAGCAGGTATATCAATCCCCTCTATCAGTATTTTGTGGAAACAGGTATATACTGTAGAACCCGTTAATGAGTATATGCTTGAAGCCGGTAAATCAAACTCCCTATTCAATATTTTAGTAGAAGCCTGGGTATCGCAAGCCTCAATCAATACTTGGTGGAAGCAGGTATATCAATCTCTTCTATCAGTATTTTGTGGAAACAGGTATATAGAACTCCTTAACGAGTATCTGCTGGAAGCTGGTAAATCAAACCCCTTAATCAATATTTGGTGGAAGCCGGTGTATCGCAGGCCTCAATCAATATTTGGTGAAAGCCGGTATATCAATCCCCTCTATCAGTATTTTGTGGAAACAGGTTTATAGAACCCCTTAATGAGTATTTGCTGGAAGCTGGTAAATCAAACCCCTTAATCAATATTTGGTGGAAGCCGGTGTATCGCATCCCTCAATGAATACTTGGTGGAAGCTGGTGTATCGCAGGCCTTAATCAATATTTAACAAACATACAGTGGCTCACCCAAATCCAAAGTATGGTTAAGGTGCTCTGCTTTTTGATGATTCACCTAATCATCTAGTTATAACGACAGTTTATAAATTTAAAAACAGGCACTCACCATCTAACAGTTTAAAATAATTTTTGACTTTATTAGGAAATACACTAAAATTTACAAAATAAAAATAGAGAATGTCAGTCCTGTGTCCCAAAGCACGGACAATTACTTGCGCTGCTGGTTCCGGTGTGGTGTGGTGGGTATTTCACACTGGGTAATCATATAATAAAAATTTTAAACCGCGCTGCTTGAGACTCTGTCATCCGATACACAGGTGAATGAATCAGGGTATTAGCCTCTATCCTCCTCTCAAAGGCTTCGATCCTCCTCAGACCGTCTCCTCTGCAGGATTAGATAATCGGCAAATAGTGTAGTACCCTCTTAGTAGTTGGTATAAAAGGTTTTATTCTACTAACAGACGTTGGTAGACAATAGGCATATCACAATAATAAAATCTGTAACGTTTCTGCCCGACCCGGAGCTTCCCAGATTACGGGAGCCACCACTCAATCGAATTCTATCAAATACTTCAATACAGATAATAGTTTCCACATGGTTTTCAATCCATATAATGAAATACTTCATTCCAAACAGTAAAATTCACATTTACTAATAAAATAATCCTCTCCTAATCATAGTCACCTTCTTACTTCACCGCCCACAGTCGGCCACGTCATCCAGGGAACTCTCAACCCCACCTCCAGGGGTTGAGAGTTCCCTGGATGACGTGGCCGACTGTGGGCAGTAAAGTAAGAAGGTGACTGCACCACGTGTGGTATAGGAAAATGTGAGAAGTCTATGATTTGAGAGGTTGTTTGAGAAATCGGGGATAAAGGCTGTATGAATAAAAAGGGAACGGGAAAAAACGAAGGATATGACATGATCTAGCTTAATAGAAAGGACCAAGGAGGTCTATTTATACTATGAAGCTGCGGTAACCCGAGAGGGGGAATTTAGGAAAAAAGGTGTCTATGATTAGGAGAGGATTATTTTATTAGTAAATGTGAATTTTACTGTTTGGAATTAAGTATTTCATTATATGGATTGAAAACCATGTGGAAACTATTATCTGTATTGAAGTATTTGATAGAATTCGATTGAGTGGTGGCTCCCGTAATCTGGGAAGCTGGGCTATTTAAAGGGCCCCACTGCGGACATGCGCAGTTGTCGCCCCTGAGGAAGCCAGAGAGCGAAACCCGGGTCGGGCAGAAACGTTACAGATTTTATTATTGTGATATGCCTATTGTCTACCAACGTCTGTAAGTAGAATAAAACCTTTTATACCAACTACTAAGAGGGTACTACACTATTTGCCGATTATCTAATCCTGCAGAGGAGACGGTCTGAGGAGGATCTAAGCCTTTGAGAGGAGGATAGAGGCTAATACCCTGATTCATTCATTCATTCGGATGACAGAGTCTCAAGCAGCGCGGTTTCAAACTTTTATTACACTAAAATTTACCCCTACAATATTCTGTGATTAAAATATTTGCAATATTCAGCAATAATAATTATTCTGCGATTATTTTACTTCGAATTTCAACTCTTTGCAGACAAATAAAAATTACAGTTATATAAATGGAATGTTCAATGTGAATAAATCAATATAGCAAAATATTCGACAAAGTGTTTAAATATATCCGTGATCAAATAATCCTATGTGTACATATAATATACCTCTTAATCTAATTATGCATAAATAATACAATAGTATAAGGTAGTCCTTCCCAATAATTGTCAATGATGTTATGTGACAGTCTTGGGAATTAATTGTGACGAATAAAATATTTGCAAATTTGTTGTATAAAATTCGATATAAGCAGATAAATCGTTTAGGAGGTCAGGTATCTAGAGTAAGGCTGACATCTGGGGCGTCCCCCTTGTACAGCCTCTTACCTGTTCCCTCCGTTTACTGCTCTGCAGACTGGGTCTCTTTATAGGTTTCTGTACTCCTGCGATATTTGCTGTGTTTCGATGTATCGCTTGTTGTTCACATATCAGCTCAAATCAGATGCTGGTTTCACTCTGGTTCGAGTGTAAAGTGCTCAGTGCTCTTAAAGGCCCAGTGTCCTATATAGAGTCCTAATCAGAATATAAAGTATAGTCACTTTATGGTGGTCTTAGGTGGGTAGTTGTAGATCCAAACACGGCCAGACGCGTTTCGAGGTAACAACCTCTTCCTCAGTGGCTTTGTTTTCAAATGCAACTACCCCCTTCTTATATAGTCAATATGCTTCTATCCCACCTAAGACATAGTCTGGAATCCAATGATTACCATCCAATCACCGAAAATTTATTCCTCACCTGTTACGGTGAGATTTTTACTCCATCTGGAGAAATTTTGTTTCCTTTTCTTTAAAAATAGAAATATACTTTAATAACAATTGTGCAGAGGTTCAAGGGTCATATCTCTTACATCTAAAAATGCATTTTCCATTCAATAAAAATATAAATATACATAGGGCCTGTTCTTAAAATCAGTACCATGTATATATATAATCCATACAATATACTCCTTTTGTATATCTGTATATATCAACTTCTATTTAAAAACTTGTAAGAATGTAAAAATAAGTCTAAAACCATGAAGGGGAGCATCAAATAAAAAAAATTCACCAAAAAACGCATCTGCGGTTTCTCTCTGCGTTTTTGATGTGTTTTTTACCTAATGGTGCATTTTTTTTCTTTTTCTTATGCAATTGAATCCATATTGTTTGCCCCAACATTTTTAGAGGATTTATCAATTGCCATTCATTATAATATATCTTCCAACTATTTTAGTTGGTATTTTTTAACAAAGTAAGGGTGCAACAACAAGAAAAAGAATATCCACATCTCTTATATTCTTCTAAATTCTGCTTTATCTTAACTTCAGCTTTCCAATTTGTATTCTATATTTTATATTTGCATTATATCAAAATGTGGAAGAGATATGAGATAACCATGAAAAGAAGCATTAAATACAACAATTTTACATAAGAAAAAAAAAACGCACCTGCGTTTTTTCTGCGTTTTTGATGTGTTTTTTTTTACCTAATTATGCGTTTTTTTATTTTTCTTATAAAATTCAATCCATACTGTTTGTCCCAACATTTTTAGAGAATTTATCAATTGCCATTCAATATAATATATCATCCGGCAATTCTAATTGGCATTTTAACATCAATCACAAAGTAAAAGAACAGAAGCAGAGAGGAACATATCCATATCACTTATATTATTCTAGATTCTACTTTATCTTAACTTGGACCTTCCACTTTGTGTTTTATATTTATGTTGATGTTGAATTAGGGGAGGGAGCCCTCAGCCGAGGAGAGATCCTGGTGCTGATAAAACAGCCAGACTCAGGATGTCTCATCAGCTAAGGGCACCCATCCCCACTCATAAGAAACCAAATATTTCAAAATCCGAATTTAGGCCTTTTGGCACAAGCGTTTCGAAATCAAAGATACGTCTGGATTCTTGGCGTGACATCCTAGCCATATGGTCTCTGCCTCTCCAGTGTGTATCTATTTTTTCAAACGCTGCAAAGATCATACCACTTGGATCTTTGTTGTGAACTTGTTTATAGTGTAACGACAAAGAGTGTTTGTCGTACCCATTCTCAATGTTCGTTACATGTTCTGCAATTCTTTTTTTGAGAGACCGTTTTGTTCTTCCAATATATTGTTTTTTACACTGGCATTCTATAATGTACAAGTTAGAAAATCCTATATCTTCAAGTTGTTACTACATGATTTGATTCTCTCAGTTTTCTTAGGAAACTGGCTAATTTTGCAAATGTTACATTTCCCACATCTAAAAAAAATGTTAAGTCTCAACCAGTTTAGCAAATTTGGGCTCTTCTTTTTGTTTTTAATAGTTGGAGCTATTTTTAAGGACAGACTTGGTGCTCTTGTGTATGTGATTGTTGGTGAAAATCACTTAATCAATATTTGTTGGAAGCTGGTATATCAATCCCCTCCATCAGTATTTTGTGGAAACAGGTATAGTGAACTCCTAAGGCTACTTTCACACTAGCGCTTGATCCGATCCGTTCTGAACGGATCCGATCATATTAATGCAGACGGAGGCTCCGTTCAGTACAGATCCGTCTGCATTAATAACTTAGAAAATTTTCTAAGTGCGCAAGATGCCTGAGCGGATCCGTTCAGACTTTCAATGTAAAGTCAATGGTAGGGATGAGCGAACTCGAACTGTATAGTTCGGGTTCGTACCGAATTTTGGGGTGTCCGTGACACGGACCCGAACCCGGACATTTTCGTAAAAGTCCGGGTTCGGGTTCGGTGTTCGTCGCTTTCTTGGCGCGTTTGTGACGCTTTCTTGGCGCTTTTTGAAAGGCTGCAAAGTAGCCAATCAACAAGCGTCATACTACTTGCCCCAAGAGGCCGTCACAGCCATGCCTACTATTGGCATGGCTGTGATTGGCCAGAGCACCATGTGACCCAGCCTCTATTTAAGCTGGAGTCACATAGCGCCGCCCGTCACTCTGCTCTGATTAGCGTAGGGAGAGGTTGCGGCTGCGACAGTAGGGCGAGATTAGGCAGATTAACTTCTCCAAAGGACTTGATTAATCGATCGATCTGCAGCTGTGCATCATTGAGCTGCTGAAATTCAATTGCTCGCTGTTTTTAGGCTGCCCAGACCGTTTGTCAGTCACTTTTTTCTGGGGTGATCGGCGGCCATTTTGTGTCTTGTGGTGCGCCAGCGCAAGCTACGATCAAGTGCATTTAACCCTCAATGGTGTGGTTGTTTTTTGCTAAAGCCTACATCAGGGTGAAGCTGTCACACCAAGTGCATTTAACCAGCAATAGTCTGTTTATTTTTTGGCCATATACTACATCAGGGGCAAGCTGCGCCTGTCACCAAGTGCATTTAACCCTCAATGGTGTGGTTGTTTTTTGGCTAAAGCCTACATCAGGGTGAAGCTGTCACACCAAGTGCATTTAACCAGCAATAGTCTGTTAATTTTTTGGCCATATACTAAATCAGGGGCAAGCTGCGCCCGTCACCAAGTGCATTTAACCAGCAATAGTCTGTTCATTTTATGGCCATATACTACATCAGGGGCAAGCTGCGCCCGTCACCAAGTGCATTTAACCCTCAGTAGTGTGGTTGGTCAAGCTGTCACACCAAGTGCATTTAACCAGCAATAGTCTGTTCATTTTTTGGCCATATACTACATCAGGGGCAAGCTGCGCCTGTCACCAAGTGCATTTAACCCTCAGTAGTGTGGTTGGTCAAGCTGTCACACCAAGTGCATTTAACCAGCAATAGTGTGGTTATTTTTTGGCCATATCCCAGTCTAATTCTGTCACTAAATCCATACCGGTCACCCAGCGCCTAAATACTAGGCCTCAAATTTATATCCCGCTAAATCTGTCGTTACCGCTGTACTGTTGTGGCTGGGCAAGATATTTAGTGTCCGTCAAAGCACATTTTTTGTTCAGGGTTGAAATACAATTCCCAATTTAGCAATTTCATAATTTAGTGGTTTCTGCTATATCAGAGCTATTTGAAATCTATCCCTAAAAGGGTATATAATATTCAAGGTGCACATAGGGTCATTCAGAATAACTTCACACACACGCTACTGTGCATTTCCAAGTCTAATTCTGTCACTAAATCCATACCGGTCACCCAGCGCCTAAATACTAGGCCTCAAATTTATATCCCGCTAAATCTGTCGTTACCGCTGTCCTGTTGTGGATGGGCAAGTTATTTAGTGTCCGTCAAAGCACATTTTTTGTTCTGGGTTGAAATACAATTCCCAATTTAGCAATTTCATAATTTAGTGGTTTCTGCTATATCAGAGCTATTTGAAATCTATCCCTAAAAGGGTATATAATATTCAAGGTGCACATAGGGTCATTCAGAATAACTTAACACACACGCTACTGTGCATTTCCAAGTCTAACTCTGTCACTAAATCCATACCGTTCACCCAGCGCCTAAATACTAGGCCTCAAATTTATATCCCGCTAAATCTGTCGTTACCGCTGTACTGTTGTGGCTGGGAAAGTTATTTAGTGTCCGCCAAAGCACATTTTTTGTTCTGGGTTGAAATACAATTCCCAATTTAGCAATTTCATAATTTAGTGGTTTCTGCTATATCAGAGCTATTTGAAATCTATCCCTAAAAGGGTATATAATATTCAAGGTGCACATAGGGTCATTCAGAATAACTTCACACACACGCTACTGTGCATTTCCAAGTCTAATTCTGTCACTAAATCCATACCGGTCACCCAGCGCCTAAATACTAGGCCTCAAATTTATATCCCGCTAAATCTGTCGTTACCGCTGTCCTGTTGTGGATGGGCAAGTTATTCAGTGTCCGCCAAAGCACATTTTTTGTTCTGGGTTGAAATACAATTCCCAATTTAGCAATTTCATAATTTAGTGGTTTCTGCTATATCAGAGCTATTTGAAATCTATCCCTAAAAGGGTATATAATATTCAAGGTGCACATAGGGTCATTCAGAATAACTTCACACACACGCTACTGTGCATTTCCAAGTCTAATTCTGTCACTAAATCCATACCGGTCACCCAGCGCCTAAATACTAGGCCTCAAATTTATATCCCTCTAAATCTCTCGTTACCGCTGTACTGTTGTTGCTGGGCAAGATATTTAGTGTCCGTCAAAGCACATTTTTTGTTCTGGGTTGAAGTACAATTCCCAATTTAGCAATTTCATAATTTAGTGGTTTCTGCTATATCAGAGCTATTTGAAATCTATCCCTAAAAGGGTATATAATATTGAAGGTGCACATAGGGTCATTCAGAATAACTTCACACACACGCTTCTGTGCATTTCCACGTCTAATTCTGTCACTAAATCCATACCGGTCACCCAGCGCCTAAATACTAGGCCTCAAATTTATATCCCGCTGAATTTGAATACAATACATTGGGCCAAATAATATTTTTGTTGTTGTGGTGAACCATAACAATGAGGAAAACATCTAGTAAGGGACGCGGACGTGGACATGGTCGTGGTGGTGTTAGTGGACCCTCTGGTGCTGGGAGAGGACGTGGCCGTTCTGCCACATCCACACGTCCTAGTGTACCAACTACCTCAGGTCCCAGTAGCCGCCAGAATTTACAGCGATATTTGGTGGGGCCCAATGCCGTTCTAAGGATGGTAAGGCCTGAGCAGGTACAGGCATTAGTCAATTGGGTGGCCGACAGTGGATACAGAACGTTAACATTATCTCCCACCCAGTCTTCTGCAGAAAGCGCACAGATGGCGCCTGAAAACCAACCCCATCAGTCTGTCACATCACCCCCATGCATATCAGGGAAACTGTCTGAGCCTCAAGTTATGCAGCAGTCTCTTATGCTGTTTGAAGACTCTGCTGGCAGGGTTTCCCAAGGGCATCCACCTAGCCCTTCCCCAGCGGTGGAAGACATAGACTGCACTGACGCACAACCACTTATGTTTCCTGATGATGAGGACATGGGAATACCACCTCAGCATGTCTCTGATGATGACGAAACACAGGTGCCAACTGCTGCGTCTTTCTGCAGTGTGCAGACTGAACAGGAGGTCAGGGATCAAGACTGGGTGGAAGACGATGCAGGGGACGATGAGGTCCTAGACCCCACATGGAATGAAGGTTGTGCCACTGACTTTCACAGTTCGGAGGAAGAGGCAGTGGTGAGACCGAGCCAACAGCGTAGCAAAAGAGGGAGCAGTGGGCAAAAGCAGAACACCCGCCGCCAAGAGACTCCGCCTGCTACTGACCGCCGCCATCTGGGACCGAGCACCCCAAAGGCAGCTTCAAGGAGTTCCCTGGCATGGCACTTCTTCAAACAATGTGCTGACGACAAGACCCGAGTGGTTTGCACGCTGTGCCATCAGAGCCTGAAGCGAGGCATTAACGTTCTGAACCTGAGCACAACCTGCATGACCAGACACCTGCATGCAAAGCATGAACTGCAGTGGAGTAAACACCTTAAAACCAAGGAAGTCACTCAGGCTCCCCCTGCTACCTCTTCTGCTGCTGCCGCCTCGGCCTCTTCCTCTGCCTCTGGAGGAACGTTGGCACCTGCCGCCCAGCAAACAGGGGATGTACCACCAACACCACCACCACCTCCGTCACCAAGCGTCTCAACCATGTCACACGGCAGCGTTCAGCTCTCCATCTCACAAACATTTGAGAGAAAGCGTAAATTCCCTCCTAACCACCCTCGATCCCTGGCCCTGAATGCCAGCATTTCTAAACTACTGGCCTATGAAATGCTGTCATTTAGGCTGGTGGACACAGACAGCTTCAAACAGCTCATGTCGCTTGCTGTCCCACAGTATGTTGTTCCCAGCCGCCACTACTTCTCCAAGAGAGCCGTGCCTTCCCTGCACAACCAAGTATCCGATAAAATCAAGTGTGCACTGCGCAACGCCATCTGTAGCAAGGTCCACCTAACCACAGATACGTGGACCAGTAAGCACGGCCAGGGACGCTATATCTCCCTAACTGCACACTGGGTAAATGTAGTGGCAGCTGGGCCCCAGGCGGAGAGCTGTTTAGCGCACGTCCTTCCGCCGCCAAGGATCGCAGGGCAACATTCTTTGCCTCCTGTTGCCACCTCCTCCTTCTCGGCTTCCTCCTCCTCTTCTTCCACCTGCTCATCCAGTCAGCCACACACCTTCACCACCAACTTCAGCACAGCCCGGGGTAAACGTCAGCAGGCCATTCTGAAACTCATATGTTTGGGGGACAGGCCCCACACCGCACAGGAGTTGTGGCGGGGTATAGAACAACAGACCGACGAGTGGTTGCTGCCAGTGAGCCTCAAGCCCGGCCTGGTGGTGT